>NC_085858.1:36726016-36793516 GCF_034702125.1 Engraulis encrasicolus | reverse complement strand
CACTTCTTATTTTTAGATGATCACACTTTCCAAACTGCAGAATATTTTCTTCTCTTCTTGACAATCTAAATAGAATGACTAAGCTGTGTGCTTGAGTGTGTGTGTGTGTGTGTGCGTGCGTGTGTGTGTGTGTGTGTGTGTGTGTGTGTGTGTGTGTGTGTGTGTGTGTGTGTGTGTGTGCGTGCGTGTGCTGCTGCCTCACCTCTGTGGCTGAAGAGCTCTGTGAGGAGGGTGCTGGCGGAGGCTTGTGTGTGTGTGTGTGTGTGTGTGTGTGTGTGTGTGTGTGTGTGTGTGTGTGTTAGTGTGTGCGCGTGCGTGTGCTGCTGCCTCACCTCTGTGACTGAAGAGCTCCGTGAGGAGGGTGCTGGCGGAGGTGACCACGGCAGAGGACTCGGCGGGCAGCTGGTTGAGCAGCCGGGCGATGGCACACACCTGCCGCCGCTCCACCACCGTCAGCCAGGACGCCTCCGACAACACCGGCAGATCACCCGGCAAGGACACCGAGTCCAGCACCTACAGTGCAGAAAGAAGGTTATAGTCACGGCGGCATAAAGGAGAGGTAGAAGTAGGGCTGGACGATTTTTCGATTATGCGCAATGTCATTTTTTTCTACGATTATAAATTCAACCACTGATTAGCCAACGCCTTAAAACAAAACAAAAATGTTTAAAACGTAATTTGGTTATAAACGCGGAATTGCGCTGAATTATTTCAACTTTGTAGCGAAGGGGAGTAGAGTTGCCCAGTCGGGACTCGAACCCGGCCCTTCTGGGGTAGTAAACTGGGGCTCTGACCGCTACCAAAGAGCCACGATCCTTATAGTAGGGACACATAGCAGGTGAAGCAAGAGAGGTGAAATTCAGTGTTCCATTCTGACAGCTCAACCATCATCAGGTCGTTGCGGCGAATCAAATGGAATGGAACAGTGATATTGTTGATTTGATTGGGCCGCAGCAGGCGAATTCGCTCCTCATTTGCATAATATTAATCTTGCTTTAATAATTTCGCTTCGCTTTGCTCCAGTTCGCTTGCTTTCGCCTCTCTCATAGGAATGAATGGCGAAGTTCGCTTCGCTTGCCCAAATTTGCGTCTATGTGTCCCTACCGTTTGCGTGACAGTCAAAACACACCCACAACCCTAGTGATGGTCACTCCATTACAATCCGCAAGAGTGCTTCTACTTTGACTTTATACAACTCTGGCAATAAAATAATAATTGTAATAATAATAATAATAACTTTATTTCTATAGCACAATTCATACAAGACATGCAGGTCAATGTACTTTTATTTATAATAATAAATTACAGAGAGAAAACTTGCTTTAAAGGGACACTGTGCAGGAAATGGTCAAAAAAGGTACTGCAACTATGCTGCTTATTGAAATTGGGCTGCCTATTGCCAAATGTTATCTTTACATGAAAGTTTACTAAGAAATAAACAAATATTTTCTATCATGGACCAAGTACAGTCATTTTTGAAGCTAAAAATGGCTATTACTGGAAATTCAAAATGGCGGACCATGGAGAAGATCCCCCTTTTCATGTATGAAAAGTGCAATTTTTCCAGTCATAATGAATTCTTAGAATTTGATGGTGGTGATAAGTATTCATGAAAAAGGTAACATTATTGAATGAATACTTGAAATAAACAACTAAAAATCTCACACAGTGTCCCTTTACGTTTGATGTAATGTTAATAATGACAATAATAACATTTGTAATAACACAACTATTACTACTACTACTTAGCCTTGTGAACCTGATGAACTGTACTTCGACTCACAGCCTTCAGTTGGATCAATGGGGCTATACATTTCATGCTATCGTACGGCTTGCAGGCTAGCTACTACTTCTACTACTATGCCACTACTACCGCCAAGCTTCTACTTTGACTACTACGACTACTACTACTAATAATACAAATTAAAGTCTGCATTATCATATCATAGAATCATGCTGCTACAGTTTGACAGGAACATGTGAATGCGACTCTCAACTGAACTGATTATGAAATAGGGGTCAGTTATTAAAAGTTGCGGGTGTGTCTATGTGTGCTCGCGCGTGTGTGTGAGTGAGTGAGAGATGAGAGGTTGGAGGCATAAACTGATGGCAGTAATGTATAGGGCGGACGGGTGTATTAATTACTTTGATCTGGTGCAGCTCTCCAAGAATATATATGGCAGACGATCCACCCCACCAGGATTAGACAGCGCGACACAGAGGTGCCACCCACACATGTGCTGTGCCATTGCATTTCATTTAAAGTTCATTAGGACACATCAAGATATGGGTCAGACTGCTGGCAGGGACACGGACACACGCACGCACGCACGCGCACACACACACACACACACACACAGGTCTCGGGCCTCCACACAGCGGTTGAGAGGCTGCAGAGCTAGTTAGTCCAGCTGTATTGTGCTGTGACTCCCATTGATGAGGTGGCGAGTTCGAGACCCCAAGGTGGGGTCGAACTGCACAGGAACACCTCGTTACAGCTGTCACACCAGCAAGGTACATCAGAGATACACACACGCACTTGCGCATTGGGTGCGCATACACGCACATGTACACACACACAGGTGTGACGGCGCAGGTGTCCTTGGTTGTTGAAAAACATTACTTTGATGGGCTGCAGAACTCCAGTGTGTGTGTGTGTGTGTCTGTGCACGCGCCTGACCTTGCTGGTGTGGCAGCGCAGGCCTCCGTGCTTGTTGAGGAACATGACTTTGAGGGGCTGTAGAGCTCTGGACACGGCCGCCGTCACCTCCACCGAGTCCAGCAGCACGGAGCGACCCGAGCCGTCACGACCCACCGGACACAGCAAGGGGATGGCACTGCAGTCCAGGCTCCACTGAAGCAGGTCCACATCCACAGAGATCGAAGCAGAACTGGCACTGGAGACAGAGATCGGAGATCAATGTGTGTGTGTGTGTGTGTGTGTGTGTGTGTGTTCTGCAGTCCAATCTCCATTGCAACAGGTCCCACATGTGTGTATGAGTGTGTGCATGTCGCGTATGCCTATCTACTGTCCTAAGCTTTGGCGCTGAAAAATAGAGTGTGTGTGTGTGTGTGTGTACATGCCTTGTGCGGGTATGCCTACCTACGTATTGCCCATGCCAACGCCTTGGCGCTGAAGAAAGGTGGTGTATACAGTATGTGTTTGCACAGGCACAGCTGTGCGTAAGTGTGCAGGCCCGATAGTATAAAAAACTCCTGAGCATGAACCTTTAACACTTTTTGAAGTAAGGTAATGTCTACATTTTTTTTTGCAAACTAACACTGTCAAGCCTGAAATCAGGCACTGAGCCTGAATACTGTGTGGGCATGTGTGTGTGTGTGTGCACACATTTGCGTGCCTGCGCCTTTGTGTGTGTGTGTGTGTGTGTGTGTGTGTGTGTGTGTGTGTGTGTGTGTCTACACACGTGGCCCTACCTATTGCCCTGAGGCATCTCCACGCGTAGCAGGGCCTCTGCGCTGAAGAACGGCATGACGCTGGCCGAGTTGTTCTGCAGAACCTCCGTCAGCCCCTGGCACCGCCTCACCAGCCCCGCCCGGGCCTCTCCGTCTGCGTCTCCCTCCGCCACCCCACCACCATCACCACTGCCCCCCCGCAGCCCCATCACCACCACCGGCTTCATATCCATCCGCTGCAGGAAGGAGAGCCCGAAGGCCAGGCTCTGCAGCATCTCACGGTCCTCCAGCACAGACTCATCCACCTGCACACCAAAATACAGCACAGCATGTCGGAAAAGTAGGTAACACTGTACATTTCACAGATTGCTCAGAAAGCGGTGATTTTTTAATGGTAAATGCCTATGTAATTTCATAGTAGTAATACAAAACTTATAGGGACAATTTCCACTGTCTCTGGTAGTAATCACTTTTAACCACATATTACAAGTAATTGATAAGTAATAATACCATGTAGTTTTCAGACAGTTGCGTAGCATCGTGGATTTGACGTAGGCCTACACTGCAGACATACAGGTAGATGTGCACATGCAGCTGTGTTGCAACAATTACATTTGAGTGTGTGTGTGTGTGTGTGTGTGTGTGTGTGTGTGTGTGTGTGTGTGTGTGTGTGTGTGTGTGTGTGTGTGTGTGTGTGTGTGTGTGTGTGTGTGTGTGTGTGTGGCCTAATGGCAGGGAGTTGGCTGACAAACAAAATGGGCATCAAACTGCAGATATGATTCAACCACAGCCCTTACATCAACTCTATGCTCTATGTATATATAGGCATATGTAGGCTAGGCATATTTTCACGACATAGAAGCCTGAGACTACCATCACCACCATACCGAACACATCACCTCACGTTTTGACCTTTTACAAATGCCCTGCCAGTGAATAGGTGGAAAAGAAATTTCCAATAACACACACTAATGATTTGAGGTCCAGTTGAATATGACACCCACAAACTTATTCCTGAACAGCAGTCCTGTCACGCAGTGGATTCAAAAAGGCTGACAGGATGTCACCACATGACATAATGGATATCACCGTGGTCATTCTCACTTGGCCAAAATACTCACCTCCAACACCGCAAACGCAGGCGCTTGTGAGAGACTTGCTCTCTGAAACTGTGTGAGCCAGTAACGGGCTTCTCTGGGATCCCCTCCAACTTCATTGAGAAACGCCCTGACGTCCCGGTAGATAAGCGCTCGGTTTGACACACCATGGCGGTCCAGCAGCACAGTGCTGGGCATCTCTGGTTGGGCTAGGGCCGTGATTCTGCTGCCTCGTCCGGCGGCGTTGGTGGCCATCATTCTGCGTTGAAGTTTCAGGAATCTCTGATGTCGGTCATTTTGCTGGCACAGTGGCGAGGGCTTGGACAAAAGCTGCCCGGCCATGACCATGGCTCTGCAGCTAGACGCGCCGCTGTTAACTTTTGCCATGTTTACTCTTGATGTCGAAGTAGAACACGGCAATTTCCAAAACAGCACGGTGGTGTTAACTGTTTGAACACTACTGACTCGACTGAGGACTGGTTTACGAACTCAGTCACCTCCTCGTCCAAAAGGTCTGTCTGCCACTGTCACAACTCTGTGGTAGTGAAACATGATGAAAGCAGCGCGCACATGTTGGGCCCCTCCATCTCCGGTGTGGCTGGGCGTGGCTTCGGCACAAAAATGACAGTCACCATGGAAACGCATTGAAAAAGTTTGATAGTGTCATGAGCTGTATTTTATTTATTTATTTTTACTTTTATGGTTGACAGCCATGCAGAAAAAAATTGACAAGGGTAGGCACAAGTGGAGTGTTACAGAAAGAATATTTTGTTTCACATTCTGTTAAAATCTATCTCCACCGGCAGAAGGGGAAGGAACTAAGGCTTGATGTGGGATAGCCCTAAGCCCTATATTATCATCATGACACTGTTTTTGAATGACCTATGTTCAAACGAACACTTAGTCCAGTCGACACTATTATAGTAAGTTATTATAATGGCCTACATTTTAGAGCAGAGTAGTAGGCTATTTGGGCTGTTCAGTAATTGCTAACGCCTAACCTCATCATGACATGCTGCAGCACAGGACAAGGTGCACATGATTTTGCATGGCCACTAGAGGGAGTCCTCGGACTAGGGCAAAGATGCAGGTCTCTCTTCACAGCTCTCTGAGCTTGAATATCACAAAATGAAATGGGCATGGCATAGCCTACCATAAAAGTCAGACAGATCTGCTTGTTTTTCCTGCGGTGCAGAAGCAAATTCATTGTGATAGACTGTTAGCCTAGGACTAGGCTACTGTTAGAAGAAGACAGCACAGTAATAACAAGTTTCAATAGGCTATATAATGTATAGCCTATTATATGTAATATGTAATTATTATTATTATTATTATTATTATTATTATTATTATTATTATATGTAATTATATAGCTATAGCTAACAAATGATAGAAACAGCACTTTAGGCCTACTGCATCGTACATGATATAATGTGTATTTATACATTTATATATACGTTTATTTATTGGACACAAATACTGCAATAGGCTAGGCCTACTGGAGGGAAAATGCTGCTGTGGGCTAGGCTACTGTGTTTTCCCTAGCAGAAAAGTCTGAGGTAGGTTGTAATAACAGAATACCAGGATATGGTAATGGCGTGTGAGAGCATGTAGGCCGGTCACGATAACAAGTGCGCTGAGAGAAAAGTGCCTATCAATATTCAGTCTAAAAGAGAGTGTCGAGGAAAACAAAGAAGCATGCAATAACTTATTGTGGCAAAAAAGTTATCATGCTTGTAAAAACTTATTGTAAGCATGTAAGATGGTAATAGAATAAAGGGGTCTCAGGGGGCAATAGGCCTCCAGTCATTGGTACCCACATCAGCCTACAGCGTGAGCATGTCACCAACATGTGCATAAGCATTACAACACGCAGTGGATAAACCTTTTATCAGGTCCAAATCCATTTAGATTATTGTTTTCATTTTGTTTTCCCGTCAATTTGATACAGATTATGCATGAGGAAAATGATATAACACTTGTAATATTTGTATAAATAAATAAATAAATAAATACATAAATAAATAAATAAATAAATAATAATAATAATAATAATAATAATATGCAGTTTTGTATCTGAGCTCAAAATATACAGTAGCTCAGAGAAGTGGGCCATGGGCTGTGCTGGGGTGTGAGTTGTAGTAACCATGGCATGCCCATAAGAGAAAACCAAAACAGATCGAGGGATAGAAGGTCTCAACCCCAAGAGATGTGTCATCTTAGACCTGCTAATCTTACATAAAAGCAGTGGGTCTGCCTCACAGGCGAATTGGGTAACAGGGATTTCAGCAAAGCCAAAGCAAAGTCTCGCCAGACAAATGAAACACACTCCAAGATAGCCTATAATTCTATCACGCATGGCTGTAAAATAAATAAACAAAGCTCAAGAAGCTTTACGCAACAACTCAGAATGTAGCTTAAAGGATAATTCCGTCAATTTCAACATGCAGTTGTAATGCTCACACTACCCTGGACTTGTCAGTACCTA
The DNA here is from genome assembly GCF_034702125.1 of Engraulis encrasicolus. NCBI lineage: Eukaryota > Metazoa > Chordata > Actinopteri > Clupeiformes > Engraulidae > Engraulis > Engraulis encrasicolus. The sequence goes on along the minus strand of NC_085858.1, from coordinate 36,786,517 downwards.
AGGGTTTTTTTTTTTTCTTCTTCAGCCTTTTCCGAGATCCTGGTCATTGTAATGGGGGCAGCGCTTTGTTTACATTTAAATATATATATATATATATATATATATATATTCCCAAAAACATCCAAAAGTTTATACAACATCAGCAGACAACTGAAGGCGGTACCTTTTGAGGAAATATTTGGAGTAGGCCTATGTTAATTTAAAAAAATGTAAACAAACGTCCCCATTAGAATAGCTCATATCTCGGAAAGGGCTGAGCCGAAAATGGCATCACCGGGTACAGACAAGTCAAGGGTACTTGACTGAAGAGGTCCTTTAATGGATGATGTATTATTTTGACTTGCATTACCCCAGCAGTGAAAACAGGTAGGCTATATACTAATTGAGATCTTCTGATATGCCAAAGACTACAAAGATATTTTTACCCTACACATTTCACTTGTGTTACAAGTTGACTCTGACTCTGAGGATAATGATACAGCAATGTTGAACTCTTTAATGTTGAAAATGCAGATAGTCATAGCGCGCATATACCTTTTATATATTCTTACTGCACTAATTTATTTATTTATCCCCTGCTTTTATCATTCTTTTATTATTCCTAAACCTTTTATGTGTTTCTTGTGTTTTTAATGTTTTTATGTGTGAAGTAGCCTGTGTGTGTGTGTGTGTGTGTGTGTGTGTGTGTGTGTGTGTGTGTGTGTGTGTGTGTGTGTGTGTGTGTGTGTGTGTGTGTGTGTGTGTGTGTGTGTGTGTGTGTATGTGTGATGTACTACTACTGCACAACAATTGCCCATACTGGGACAAGTAAAGCTACTGAACTGAATTGAACTGAACAATGTCAACTCCCAAATAGAGACTCACTATCTCCGATTAAACCATTACGTGGGCCTCATGTGACCCTTCTGTCACATAATAATGTGACATCCAGGTCCACTGTTCCACCACCAGGGATCCGTTCTTGGCCCTTGTTAATTTGTTTGTTTGGATAATTTGGTCCTTGACCATTTGAAGGGCAATGACCAAATATATTACTAAAGGCTATGTGTAATAAGTGCATACGGTAGTATGTAAGTCTTTTCAAAGATTTCTCCCATTTTCATATAATTTCATTCTCATTGGCTCAGTCCACTCTCTATATTAGAGATGAACCAGTTGGCTTCCTCATCAAAATTGTGGACCACTCTATAATGGCTGGTCGGGGACAAAAATCGCCATTCATTCCTATGAGATAAGTGAAGTGGGGCGAAGGCAAGCGAACAGGGCAAAGAAAGCGAAAATATTTGACCAAGGTTAATATTATGCAAATGAGGAGTGAATTTCGCCTGCAGCAGCCAATCAAATCAACAACATAAATGTTTTAATGGATTTGATTCGTTGGAACTACCTGTTGACCGTTGAGCTGACAGAATGAAACACTGAATTTTGCCTCTCGTTGCTTCGCTCATTTCGTCTCCATGTGTCCCCAGTGTAAAGAACACACACATACACATACGCACACACACAAAAAAACAACAACAACAGCAGCATTGGCCTTGAATTTATCTTCAATAGATGTTTATTTCAGCCATGAGAGGCTGACTTATGATGATATCCGTGATGGCAAAAGCCTTTCAGATTTTGCTCTGGTTGAAGTTTTAATATTTTAGGCTAAGCAGTTATTATCCTAACCCGCTGTGAGCTTTGTTGACAACAGAGACCTGTTCATGTGTATGTTGTCCAAGAGTGCCACATCCGTGACAGATGAGGAACTATAACAAGTTGCTCATTCTCTCTCTCTCTCTCTCTCTCTCTCTCTCACACACACACACACACACACACACACACACACACACACACACACACACACACACACACACACACACACACACACACACACACATGTATGCACGCATGCCCACACACACATTCAGTGCTTTTGCACTTGCTTTCTGCCAGGGGATTTAGCCTGTCTGTCTCTGGTGTGTGTCTCTGCCCTGTTTTTAATCATGGCTGGGGGATGCAGCAAAAGCCAACTCCATATGGTGTTTACGCCACACTCTGACCTTCATCTGGGATCTGTGTTTTCTCTCACTTTCTCCCCAACTACCTTTTATTCTCTCTCTCTCTCTCTCTCTCTCTCTCTCTCTCTCTCTCTCTCTCTCTCTCTCTCTTTTTCTCTCTCTCTCTCTCTCTCTCCCCCTCATCCTAGTGCAGAGCAGGGCTGGGTCGGGATTAAAAAAAAAAGGCCCAGGAATTTTTGCGCAGCCGAGGCCCCTTCTAAATTATGGACCAGTCTCCAGAATATTCAAAAAAGCAACAGCATCAGCCCCTGATGACGGTCGGCCCACCGGGAAATGCCCTGTATGCCAGATTACCAGTCCAGGCCTGGTGCAGACTCATCACAGTCAACAGGCGTCATGTCATCACCAGTAATGGGTGACAATGGGAGACGCTGAAAAAGGCTTAGGCCGAAACGTCTCTGTCATGCTGACCCTGGATTAAATTGTGACCATCCTGGTCATAGTTAGAGTAGCTGATCCCCGTCAACGACACAGTAGTGAAGTCTTAAAACTTCTGGCCCAAGTAAAGATGTTTATTCTCTACTTACTCTGTGTAAAAACATTGCACTGTAGTCACCGCAAGGACTTACAGCGTTTTGGTTAAGTAATCTAAACCAAAACGCTGTGGCTATCCTGGACGCACAAAGACTTCCCTGCCAGAACTTTAACTATGATCAATGGAATTGAACGGTAGCACAGTTAACATTCTTTGTTGTGGTTCAAATGGCCTCTGCACTTTCTTGGACAAAGTTATGAGTAATCAAACGACCACTTTTTGTTAACCGTAGCCATCCTGCTGTCTGCACTGTCGCGCAACTGTGTCGTAATCCTACCAAAATGACCTCAAAGATTCAGAGGGAAAAACAAACCTTGCGTTGTCATTGGTGGGCTAGGGTTGTGGCCTGTTATGGTGATGTTACATAGAAAAGGGGCTAGACCAACAGACAAGAGAAAAAAAATATTTTAGCTGCTAGGTGAGTTTGTGCTGGGCTAACTTGCCGAGTTTCTGCGATTTTGCTCGTCTCAGTTTACATCTGGACAGCAAAAAACAGCAACAGGAGGACTACCAATTTCTACTCTGGGCGCCCTCTTAGTGTGTAGCCAGAGAGCACCAAAGCCAACCCTTGTCCAGGCCCAGACAGTAGGAAAAGCAAACTGATCTCAGGCCAACATTAGCCAGTCTCTGTTCTTTTATTTGAGGCAAGAAGGACAGAGAGCATGCTTTTGTGTCATTTTATAGACAAACAACACATGGTACAAAGCTCACAAGGCACATCTCACAGCTAGAGAGAGAGAGAGAGAGAGAGAAAGCAATATTGAAATCCTCCCAATTAGTTCCTCTTGAAGCCTATGAGGATTCCATGCCTTTTTTAGGAAAAACAGTATCCAGGTTCATCTTTACGGGTTCCATGATGGAGCTAGCTCATTCTTTTTAGGACCTTAGTTTAATATGCAAACCATGTCAATTGCCCCTGTTTCACGGTTACTGTCTTCTCCAATAAACTGTAAATGCAAATTTTACTTGTGTGGTTTGGTCAATGGCACATTTGAAGTAAGCAGTTTCACGCAGGTTGTGTGAGTCTAGTTAAGTCTAGTTAAATGGGCAAGTAAATGGACCCTGGTACAGGCCCAAGAGAGCATGAAAAACAAACTCTGTTGGATATTAGGCCTAGAGTAACACGTCTTTCTTATTTTATTCAATGCAAGAAAGGCAAATAGTTTTTTTATTTATTATATTATGGTTTTTTTTTATTTAGACAAACATCTCATGGTACAAAGCTCAGCTTCACATGATACATCTCACAGCCAGAGAGAAATAGAACAACTTGGTCAGACAAGAAAAGCAGAAAGTGCTCCTGAAACCACGTAAAAGTACATTTGTGGTGTAATTACAACACTAGCATATGGCATTACATAGCTGTTACACCATTTACTCCATTGTACCTAATGAGATAGATAGACTTTGTTAGTGAAAAACACTGAAAACCTAATAAGGACCCACCACAAACTTGATCCAACCAGCACAGAGTTAGCTGATCGTAAGACAAGTACACGGGTGTACTGGTCACTAAGATAAGTTACTTGTGTTGGAAGGAAACAGTGTTTCTTTGAAATATTGAAGTCCACTCAACAAGTTCCTCTTGAAGCCTATGAGGATTCGATGCCCTTTTTAGGAAAAACAGTATCCAGGTTCATCTTCATGGGTCCCATGATGGAGCTAGCTCATTCTTTAGGACCTTCAGTATGTTTAATATACAAATGATCTCAACTGCCCCCGTTTCCAACAAATGTCTTTTCCAACAAACTGTAAATGCAAATTTCACCTGTGTGGTTTGTTCAACCGCACATTTGAAGTAAGCCTCAGCTTGCTTAAAAGATGGCGGCATGAAATAAATATGTCTTTACATGATGCCAGTCTGTGTTTGTAGTTGGGCAATAGTGCTTTAGCGTCAGATCCCATTGTGTCTATACTTCAAGGAGTTCATGCCTCTCATCTGAAGTTGGAGTTCAATTATGCAGGTCCTGACCCTCTGTGAGCGAGTAAGGCAAGTCTAGTGAAATGGGCAAGTAAATGGACCCTGGCCCAAGAGAGCAGGAAAAACAAACTCTGTTGGATATATCAGGCCTATCAGGTGGAGAGTGAGTGAGTGAGTGAGTGAGTGAGTGAGTGAGTGAGTGAGTGAGAGAGAGAGAGAGAGAGAGAGAGAGAGAGAGAGAGAGAGAGAGAGAGAGAGAGAGAGGGAGAGAGAGAGAGAGAGAGAGAGAGAGAGAGAGAGAGGCCGAGGGTGGGGGTGGGGGTGGGGGTGGGGGTGGGGGTGGGTAGCAATAAATATTGTGAAAGCCCATTGGGAAACTCCAACTCCCATTGTCATTGTGACACAGCACTCCACAGCACACAAGTGAACACTGCACACAACGAAATTGCATTTATGCCTCACCCGTGCAAGGGGGCATCCCTCAGTGGCGCCCCATGGGGAGCAGTGCGGTGGGACGGTACCATGCTCAGGGTACCTCAGTCATGGAGGAGGATGGGGGAGAGCACTGGTTGATTACTCCCCCCACCAACCTGGCGGGTTGGGAGTCAAACCGGCAACCTCTGGGATGCAAGTCTGACGCCCTAACCGCTCACCCATGACTGCCCTGTATATATTGAAGTCCACTCAACAAGTTCCTCTTGAAGCCTATGAGGATTCGATGCCCTTTTTAGGAAAAACAGTATCCAGGTTCATCTTCATGGGTCCCATGATGGAGCTAGCTCATTCTTTAGGACCTTCAGTATGTTTAATATACAAATGATCTCAACTGCCCCCGTTTCCAACAAATGTCTTTTCCAACAAACTGTAAATGCAAATTTCACCTGTGTGGTTTGTTCAACCGCACATTTGAAGTAAGCCTGAAGCCTCAGCGTCAGATCCCATTGTATCTATTCTTCAAGGAGTTCATGCCTCCCATCTGAAGTTGGAGTTCAATTATGCAGGTCCTGACCCTCTGTGTGTGTGTGTGTGTGTGTGTGTGTGTGTGTGTGTGTGTGTGTGTGTCAGAGGTTTCAAAAGTATATTTGTGGTGTAATTACAACACTAGCACATGGCATTACATATATACATGTACATACATACTGTACATACATACATACATACATACATACATACATACATACATACATACATACATACATACATACATACATACATACATACATACATAGGCTATAGATGTTACATCACTTACTCCATTGTACCTATTGAGATACACTATATTGTTACTGAAAAACACTGAAAACCTAACAAGGACCCACCATCAATTTGATCCAACCAGTGCAGAGTTAACTGATCGTAAGACACGGGTGTACTGGTTACTCATATAAGTTACTTGTTTTGGAAGCAAACTGTGTTTCTTTTTTTACTTTTACTTTTGACACCTTTGGTGTGTGTGTGTGTGTGTGTGTGTGTGTGAGAGAGAGAGAGAGAGAGAGAGAGAGAGAGAGAGAGAGAGAGAGAGAGAGAGAGAGAGAGAGAGAGAGAGAGAGAGAGAGAGAGAGAGAGAGAGAGAGGCGGGGGGAGAGCAATCAATATTGAAGTTCACTCAGCAAGTTCCTCTTGAAGCCTATGAGGATTCGATGCCCTTTTTAGGAAAAACAGTATCCAGGTTCATCTTTACGGGTCCCATGATGGAGCTAGCTCATTCTTTAGGACCTTCAGTATGTTTAATATGCAAATGATCTCAACTGCCCCCGTTTCATGGTTTGTGTCTTTTCCAATGAACTGTAAATGCAAATTATACCTGTGTGGTTTGTTCACCGGCACATTTGAATTAAGCCTTGGCTGCCTGAAAAGATAAACGTAATCAGGGTTTGACATTCTCTTTTTCTCTTACCGACCATGGCTAGTGGTTTTCCAGAGTCACTAGCCACTCAGTCTTTCTACTACCTGTCACATTTGGGGTCATAGTGAGTATCTTTCTTGGTTGCTGGTAGTAGTTTGGCAATAGTGCATGATATGAAGCAATACTATTAGCATCAGATCCCATTGTGTCAAACGTCAACTGAATTCATGCCTCCCATCTGAAATTGGTGTTCAATTATGCAGCTCCTAACCCCCTGTGAGGCAACCGTAACTCGGGCCATTTGTGAATTCTTTACGAGAAAAACAGAAAAAAAATCAACTTTAAGCCTCGTGGTGCCTTTACGAATAGCCTCTTTTCTCGTGTTTGGGTGACGAAAGGGGGAACTGACAATTGGGGTAGTTTGGTTCTAGGGGGAAGAATAATGCGGACGGACGTCAACAATCAAGCTTGAGTGAAGGCTAACTGGAAACAAACATTTCAAACAAGTGATTTACGGTTAAGTTTAGGGTTAAGGTTAGGGTTAGGTTTAGGGTTAAGGTCAGGGACAATGTTGGAGGAAGGGAGACATGGCATGAAGCTGACACGACCGCGCTCCCCTCCCGGAATGCACGCTGCTCGGGTGGTCTCTCTCTCTCTCTCACTCGCTCTCTCTCTCACCCACTTTCGACGACAGAGCGCGTTGCCCAACTACGAAAAATGAGGCTATATCGTAGCGGCACCACGAATCATACAGTTGATTTTCCCCGAGACTGGGCTCTGTGAGGGTATGGTAAGGCCAGTTAAGTGAAATGGGCAATGAAATGGACTGGCCAACCCTGGTCCAGGCCCAAGAGACAAAAAAACAAATGCTGTTGGATCTTAGGCCTGTAACAAGTCTCTGTTCTTCTATTGCACTGAATTTACCAAAATGTTCAGTGTGAGTGCCCTACGCACTGAAGCGTAGTGCCCAAAGTGCACAAGTACACGATATGAGACATGGAGGAAGTTTACTCGTTGCTTCAAGCAGGGAACTTTTTACTCTTTGGAAGTTACATTTGTACGTTAGATACAGTATTTCTGACAACGATACATGTGGTTGCAGAGCATTCATCCTCAACTTTCTAAGACCAAACCGATCTCAACGTGATTGGGCAAAGAGATGTCACAAATGCACCAATTGACACAGTGGGACTTTCACTTTTCTATTTCAAATGTAGAGCATTGGCCGCGTTCATGATGACACATTTCTGTGCAGTCTGCACAGCACACATGCGCAACACGAAGTAAATAAGCATTCTAGTTAGAAAATTCAATTAAAATGGTAGTGTGCTGCAGAAGCACATTTCAGACTTAGACAGAGTTGACCCTCCAACCAATAATCATATCTCAGTTCCAGGCCCTCTGTAAGAAGGAAATTAGTATGAGTGTATGGTAAGACCAGGCTGTTGAGAACATGATTCAGCCCATCTGATATGGTGTGACATCATGCAATCTGTTCAGTTGAGTCTAGCATGCCATGAGATATTGAGATGCTGCAAGTTTAACCTTTAAGAGTGTGGGTTTTTGAACATTCTATAAAAAGAATGCGTTCTATAACAATGCAAGATTCTAAAATTCCAAATTGTATTGAATGACACACAGAATTCTATAGAACTTTCACTGCCCGAACATTCAGTACACTATTAACAAAGAAAAGAACCAAAACTCTGCTCCATTTATTTTTCACCATGCTAGTTAACTCTGCATCAGTCAGCTTTCTTAGCAACCTATACATGTACAGCTGATATGCAAACTATTGTAATTACCTCAATATCATCGTTTGCGTCATCCAAACTGTAAATGCAAATTCATAACTTCTGTGGCTTAGGAGCACACAGAACATTACATCACTTCCTTTCACCTTATTGGTCAATGCAGAATATTACATCACTTCCTGCAGTCTTCCTTACACCCTCCTCCTGTGCAGATAAAATGAGACTACAGTGCGCTGGATGTGCCACATCCTCATCCTCTAGAAGAAAGCTCCTCATCTAACCTTGGTGACCTGACCTTTGTGACGTCTGTCTGTTTCATCCGTGAGTATTCATTACATTACATTTAGTGAGCACTGTCATCCAAAGTGAATTACAAAAAGAGGACATGCAGCAATAAGTAAGTAATACGAGCAATTGTTATTATTATTGACATGTTTTGTTCACATTTAAAATTCAAATTCTAATTCTAAATTCCAATTCTAATTGTAAATCGCAGAAAATGTATTATCATTTTATTTTGATACATTCGTTATTTAATTTACATACCCTTTCTTCACGTTGTCCTTTAATTACTGTTATATGAATAAACACTGGAACTGGTGAGAAATTAATCCTCCCTACCCCCCATCAGCAGTGACATCATGTCCAAGACTGAACTTAGGAACTACGAGACACTTCATAAGGGTGAAAAACTGTCTTCTCCTGATAACCGTTTCCATGCCATCTTACAGGTAGGTCGGATGAAGTTCTGTGAGTATTGTCATCCATCAAGGTTACAGAAAGCTGGATTCGAGCCTCTAAAATAATTTCAATTGCTTGCTTTTGTCATTAACACAAATTGGCATTATTTGCCTGGGAATACAGCCTATTGAAGCATTTACAAGTGCATCTTTGCCCAAAATCTAATCTGATCTAATAAAATTATCGCTAGGCCCAGTACAAACAACCAAATATTCATTAACAGTAGACAAACGCAGACAATTGGGTGAGCAGCAAGTCATGCTGTGCTATTGTTGCCTCACATAGTGCAGTGGCCAAAGTCCCACCTAAACTGATGGTTACATTACCCCAACAATCTCTCCTGCAGTACAACACATTAAACTTTAATTTGCAAAAGAGCATTTCCCATCAAAGATAACAATAGTTTTAAAACCATGCACATTAAAAAGTTGATGCATAGTCCTTTTTCCTGCAGATTCTGAAGTGTATTGGCCTTGACCGTGGCTCAAATGACTGTGTCCTTTAAGAAACAAACATTTTAAATTTAAACATTTCCGAAAGCACATTTTGTCTGTAATGTTATGAGGACATGAGACAATCGCCATGAAGAAGGCCCAAGCCGCTACGCAGGGGCAATTTCAAGGTCCTTTGGACATGTCAGTAAAATTATATATTAATGATATGGAGTGCTTTTCCTTTGGTTAACATTGACCCTGCACTAAAGAGCACCCAGCCAAACGTTTTTTTGGTTCACTTTCTAAAGGGCACATCCCTACCTTGAAACAAGTCTTTGCAAAGTCTTTGGCTTTGTAACTTAAAATGTACCAAATCCATTCGCACAAAAATGTGCTGGCATTAGAAAACTAACTTATTCTAATGGATTTCTACTATTTTTTAAATGACAATATGGATTTCGCATTCCATTTTGCGCAATGTCCACACTCGCATGCAGACAGCAGTGCATTCTGGATGGAAATGTTTCATGATGCTTAGAAATCTTTTCCGACTTGCCAAATTTCAGTCATGCTGCGATGAAGACGTGACGTGTGTCATGATATCAAACTCTCGCGGGATCAATGCAATTCAGACGGACCTTGCAACTCCTGCAGTTGCTTATCCACATTAACGCTCGTTGCAAGGGTCTGCATACTGAATCTGATGTGACGCACCCTTGAACTGGTTTGCCAAAAGTTCACTGATGTCACTGTTGTCTGTGTAGACGCATTGTCCCACACCCCTAAAAAGTTTGCAACGCACCCCACTTCAACTCCTCCTCCCCCACCCTTCCCCACACACCTCACATATGATGTGCTATATAGAAGATCAAACTGGTGCGAGCTCATGGTCTCGTGCAAATTTGTGGTCGACTTTAAATGCGCTGTGTATAGCACCACCCACGCCAGCTGTAATTTCTCGCTGATGTACTTTGCAACGTTGTCAACATTGCACAAAGTCAAATGCACCTACTTAGTGTTCAAGTGACGAGAGGTAGCCTATGACATGACGAGGGAAGGATTGGTCAAGGAAACAGACCAGATCTGGTGTTTAGGGAGTTGAAAAGAAAGACAATAATTTTACCTTGTCTTTTATTTTGTATTTTCACTTACTGTTAGATACAGACCAGAGATATACTAGTGTTTGACCTGATCTTAGAGGAACACCATGGGGTTCTTCAAATGTTAAAATAATGTTTCCTAATGTCTAGTGTGCTTCGAAGTGTATCAGCCTTCTTAATCATGCCCAGTGATTAGATACTCTGTGGTGAACTCTGAGGAGTATCCAATCACTGGGCGTGACTAATTAGGCTGACACACTTCCAAGGCTCATACACTTGACATTGGGAAATAGTGAATGTTTCCAGACTAATGGTTCATACTTGCAGGGTGTAAGGGTGTAATAGGGTAGTATAAAATCCATGATGAATTATCTTTCATCTTGAATCTTGAGTCTTTAACAACTGGTGCTTGCTTTGTTTGCCTGTTTGTTTGTTTATGTCATCTAGGACGATGGCAATTTTGTCATCTACGGGCCGATCTGGTCTTCCAATACCCATGGCAATGGACAACGTGTTGTCATGCAGAATGGCAATCTGCTCATCTACACAACGTCTGGAGACGTTTTGAGAGCTCGTGACAATGGCGGTGGCTCTGCTGACTGCTGCGCTCGTGTCACTGATGACGGCCACCTAGTGATTGTGGACCAAGGACGGGAGTTGTGGAGGAGCGATCCTAAGTCCACACTTATTTATGAAACAAAGTGGCCGGGGGGCATGCGTTAAGGTGACTGCTTCAGCACCCTGCCTCACATTCCCCAAGTGGAAAACCTTACATTTAAGTTTAGGCCAGGCTGAAGATATGTAAGTTTAATATAAGTTAAGATCACTTAAGTCTTTATTATTTTCTTTGGAAGAGGTATGTCGGACAGAGAGAGAGAGAGAGATACTGTGTACTATGATTGTGAAAACTATTTATGTCAAGGCTATATTCATAATGGGGCATGTCTGAACAGTTTAGGTTGAGTTGAGATATGTGAAGTCCAACTAAGTCAAGTTAAATTAAGTTCAGATAACAAATATTATTGTCTTTGTGGGGAATTTGTATTTCTTCTTATGGTCATCTAATTCAGGCTACATGTAGGCCTACACTGTAGGAGTGAATAGATTCACACTCAAACCGCACACCCTCATACCCTGTCATTTTGCAGACCATGATTTTGAATGTCTATCTAATGGTTAACCTACTACGTATATTATCAATTGGCACTGATGTCCTGTATACAGTCTGTATAAGTAAGGGTTAACGTTCGGCGAGAAGGTCGCTACCGTGGAATAGCAGCACGACAGAGAGAATCTTTAGACCCCGACGCGGAGCGGAGGGGTCTTGTTCTCTCTGAAGTGCTGCTATTCCACAAAGCGACCGACTCGCCGAAAGTTAACCCGCTTATTATATGGATATACTTAAATGATTCACACATGGCGGGGACATTTCTTTAGACCTATTTAATGTTAAGATTGTTGCTGCGCAAAACAAAACAGTGCCGCTGTGGAACACCGCTAGGCAACAGCTAGGTAGCCAGGACAACAGGTGTTGTCTATCACAGCAGCTGATTAGAGTGACAAAAGACCGGACCCCCTGCGGAGTGATATGAAACATTCGCTTTAGCCACTGACTTGTATACAAGCCAGTGGCTTTAGCAGTGAACGTCTTGTTGCCATCAGGACAACGGGTGCTGTCTATCACAGCAGCTGATTAGAGTCTTGTTGAAAAGTCGCTTTAGCAGTGAAAAGTCTTGTTGCCATTGACAGCGGTCTGTTATAGACCAACCCGTCCGTTATCGAAAAATAACAGACGTCCGAACGTTGGGGAGCCCCGTTGAAATGAATGGAGCATTCGACAGATGACGTCACAACCATATAATAAGATCTAATAAAGATACTTAAGGAAACCATAACCGCCTTTGACTTATTTTCAATGACTCAATTAATAATTTAGTAATTTGCATGAATACATCACCTCAAAGTGATTATATACACTCCCAACCTGAACTAGAAACTCTTTAAGTGATTCTTTACAGTTAGCCTACTCAACTGCAACTGCCTTAAAGCGGTTGGTCTGGCAGATTACTGTACTCTGAGAAGCAGGGGTGTGCTGACTGGGCAATTGCTCAGAATGACATCCACAGAGGGTGTCACCATCACAGAAATCCGGCAATGACATTGCAAAAATAGCCAATTATCGCTATGAACATGTTATTGCTATGCTGTTACCACGCTATTGCAATAATAACATGGTATTAGCAGGGTTTTTTAATCGGCAGTTATAAGCGGGGGGTTTTCCTGCATATGATCTTTTTTTCAGGGGGACAGTGCTGCGATTTGGGGCGGGGTGCCGAAGGGGTTGTCACCCGGGCGGCAGAAATTGTAGGATCATCACTGCTGAGAAGCAAAACTTCGTGCAGCAGTTACAGGTAGTATGGGTGGGCCTGGGCGAAGTCAGAATAGTCAAAAGAGGTACACTCACTGTATGCCATAGTGAGTAGAGTAGAGTATCATTTATTGATCCCAGGGGGAAATTAAGGTATCAAGTAGCACACTACAGAGGACATTACACACAGGCATTACACACATCGTTACACATATCTTAGCCATATATGGCACACTCTTACATACATTCAGCCCAAGGTAGGTCTCTCTCTCTCTCTCTCTCTCTCTCTCTCTCTCTCTCTCTCTCTCTCTCTCTCTCTCTCTCTCTCTCTCTCTCTCTCTATCTCTCTCTCTCTCTCTCTCTCTCTCACACACACACACACACACACACACACACAAACTCGCACGTGCACACATACACACACACTTATACAACTACACAATTATACTTACACAATTATAAAGTGTACAAAGAAAAAGTGTCGCAGTGATATATATCGCATGTGCCTTAGCTGAGCAGTACAGAGCAGCCCAAGACCAAGTGACCAACAAAGTGTCTAGGAGTGTCAGAAGTCACTGTGCATAGTACAATGTATATTTGGATGAATGAAAGGTGACATGTTTTCAAACTCCAAACACGGATAGATGCAGCAGCATTTGTTCAATGGATGCCAGTGGCACTTGCGTTTCTGGTGCAGATTCAATCAGCAGTTTCATTTTTCATTGTTTTTTTAAACCCATAACGACTGATTAAAGATCTCTTCAATGCAGGCTACTGGACTGGACCCTGCAACTAAAATAACTCTGGCACTAAAGGTGAACATTAGCGGAATGTAATAATGCAATAAAGTTATAACATAAAGTTATAATATAATGCAATTGAAATACATTTTTCATGGTTTACAAAAGACCTGCCATTTGTTAGACAGATTGCAAAAAAACACAAATAACAATGATGTGCACAAGACTTAAAGGGAATTAAAGAGAAGTTGAGAGAATTGTAAATAAGACTTGCATAGGACTTAGTGAACAGAATATAGACAACAGATTATCGCCTCCCCATGGGCTTATAATGCCAGTTGTCAGCAAGGGAGAAGCACCACCACATCGTGGTGTGGCTAGTGTTGCTTCCTGCAGCTCTTTTATTTAGTCTTATTCTGGCTGCTGTGATTGAGTCAGATATAACCTTCTGGATTCTGTGTGTTGACTGATTAATTGTAGAGTAATCCAAACTTAACCACAGTAATGCCAACAACAGCTATTGCAGCTGCAACTGACAGCAGTTCTAATCAATTTGCTACCCTAGGCAAAGACCGCCTTTCTTTTTTTTAGCATGTAGAAAATAATAATCACTGTGAAGCAGGGCTTCGAACCGGTTCAAGGAACGAAAACCGAAAATGGGAACAAACGGAATTTTACGCAATTTTATGAGGAGCAGAAACAGAAACAAAAAACAAATGGTCTTCAACTGTTCCTGAACAGACACATTATTCTGAAATCCACAAAACCGGTGAATAACGGTTTATTTAGTTCTCTACATATTTTATAAAATTTCACAAAAGCATACCCTGAAGCATACATTGCGCTGTAGAGTTACACAGGAAATTGGAGTTATTTGTCAGCAACAGACCAGCTACACCATATCTACACCATGCAGGGTTAGGAATTATAGCGCAAGATCTCCATAAAACTTACAGCCAGGTAAGGAGTTTAGCATATCCAGAATGTGAGATCTGAATGTTTTTGGATGCCGCCTGTGATTTAGCCTATTATTTTGGGGGATAGAGTAGCTACTGTGTAAATCAAGGGCAAATACTAATGGGTACGCCTATTCTAGGTATAAGATACAGTCCATAAAAATAAACTTGATAGGCCTGCAAAACACTTCCGGGAACGATAAGAACGAACAATATTTTGCGTTCCGAACGGGTTCAGGAACAACATTTTGGTGCCGGAACGAATTCTGGAACTACAACGTTAAATAAAGGCCTACCTGAACCGTTCGGAACGGAACGATTGAAAAATAATTTAGTTTTCAAGCCCTGCTGTCAAGCGAAAGTTGAATGGGTTTTTTATTGACGCTCTAATTCTGTGGTACTTTTGGGCATTACTAGCTGAAATTAATTTACCTGACTCCCGCCCTCTGGTATTTGAAGTTACTCTTCTCAACTCTACTATCAAATATAGGCCTACATAAATGTGACAAATGTATAATGTATGACAAATGTATTTTTGACTATTTAAGTTGTCAATAAAATGAAAGTTCCTGCTATTATAGCCTACCACAGTAAAATGTAAAAACTCTTTACCTAATGTGGAACATTCTACAAAACAATGCATTCTACAACAATGGAATACTTAGAATTTCAAGGGAAAATGGACTTGGCGAAGCGAACAGCCCTTCGGCTGCGCTGTCGGGCTGTTAGAACGCTTAGCCTCGTCCATTATTTCCCTTGATATCGGGACACCTCGTCGGCCGCTATTCCATACATAGCCTAGCGACCAGGCTTGGCCAAGTTCATTTTCCCTTGATATCGAAACACCTCGAAGGCCGTTATTCCGCTTATCACCCGGTTACTAGCATTTAAGAATTAATTTATTATGTTGATCTAAGGCTTTGTGAGAAAGTAGATTAACCTCTATCGAAGGCATGTAAGGACGCGCGCAGAACGTTGGGGTGACTTGATGACAGGGTTTTTGACTTGACAACAAAATGCGATAGAATTAACGAAGGGGTCTTGGCTTGACAACCAAATGCGATAGAATTAACGACGGGGTCTTGGCCATAGCAACCTGCAGTTTAGAATTAGTAACGGCACTTCTCCAGAAAGTTAGAAAAGAAGCAATTTAAACGCCCGCATGACATCATAGGTGTCCTGCTCTCGGGGAATAAATGACACCTGCTCAGCCAATCAGAAGACGTAGGCCTACCGTCTGCTCACAGGGTGATCAAGAACATTATCACATGTCATGACATATTTCATGGAATATTAGGCCTATTGTTGTAGAAAAGATAGGGAAAAAAACACAATATCCATAAATCAAGTAATTAAAAAACAACTGCTGTGGGGGATTAAAGCCAATTTATTGTTTGTTTGTTTGGGGGTGGTTGGTTAGGACTGGGACTATTAATGTTGATTAATTAATGAACAAACATTAAACTCATTTTAAATCGCACGATATAAACAATAATATCACATAGCTCTGGATTAGACCAGTGGAGGTCAGGTAGTGTACAGCCTGATGAAATTCAGATGATTTCTCTCTTCTTTTTTGTAATCAGCTGTTAATCAATAACATTATATCCTCTGTAGCAGTGGAGCGATGCTCTCTAATTGTCAGGGTTTACACTGCTCGGAATGTAGCCTACTGTACTTGAAAGCATTGTGGTTCTCTTATCAGTCGAACTTCTTTCGACTACCGTACTCTCTCTTCGGGAGGTCCTCATCGTATGAGACTTCCACCGAACACCATCAAATCTCCGCCGATAGGCAGGGAAGTAAAAGTGGCAACAAAGCCCAACTGAGAAGCTCCCAAGTCCCAGTCAGTCAGTTTTCAGTTACACAGCACTCAAGTGAACACTGCACACTGCAGCGACCCCCCTGAGGTGCCTGATGCCCTACTTGACTGTGTCTCGTTAGCGGCTACTGATTCTCTGGATGACAGGGAGGATCCTGACTATGCGTTCTATACAGACCTCCCAAATCTATTGATGCCCTGTGGGCTGACATCAGAATGGCGTCTGACCTCATCTTATGGACGTCACGCTGTATGGCACAAGCATCTGGCCGTGCTATGGCGCTAGCTGTGTTTGGAATGAGGCATATATGGCCTAGTCACTCGTCCATGAAGGACAGGGATAAGTTGGCGGTCATGGACCACCCCATCTCTGATTCGGGCCTCTTCGCCTCTGCCGCCATAGAGGCTATCCAGCAACAGTTCTAGGCGTTGAAAAAGCAGCAGCCTGCGTTCAAGGCCATGGTCCCTTCCCATCAAGTGACTTACAGTACACCAGGCCTACCCCAAACTACCACCGGCGGACCTCCTACTCAGCTCCGGCGTCCCCTCAGCGGTCTCAGCCCTCATCGAACAGGGCTAAGCGGACATGGGCGTGAGTAGGGGTACGACTCCATTACTCAGAGGTGTCTGCCAAAAGACTGATAGGCCACTGGCTGTGCCCTGCGGGGCTCCACTGTTCTCATGGGCTTCAGTTTCTCTGCATGGCAGACCTAGCGGTAAGCGACCCCTGGGCGTCGGTGTTATGTTCAGGAATGTTTGTAGGCCCCGGCCCTATATCCCGTAGGGAGAGTAGTCGAATGAAATTAGACTGATAAGAGAACAATAGGACATGTATACGTCCCTGGTTCTCTGAAGGAGATTACAGAAGGTCTACCTACACCTAAAAATTGTACTGGTCTGTTGATCTTGGTCAATTACCACATTAAAAAAATGAACACTATTTTGTTGATTAAGCTGTCGTTATTGAAAATCCATGTGAAAAGTCAGATATTAACGTGCGATTAAAATGAGATTAAAAATTTTGAAAATTAATTTATCCCAGCCCTTTTTTTTTTTTCAAAAAACAGAAGTAAGACCGAGGACTAGGATTCTATTCTTCTATTCTTCTGTTCTGCTGCAGAAGCAGTTCAATCTGCGAAAGAAGTTTTGAAACCTGCAAACAAATATTTACAAAAATTAAGTCACATAATATTCCATGTGCATGTGAAATGTTCTTTTCATAAACAAATCCTTTATCTTAACGGTAGCCTAACTCAGCGGTTTTCAAAGTGGGGGTAGGGGACCCCTGGGGGGCCACAAGGAGGTGCTAGGGTGGCCGCGGCAGGTGGGCAGGAAAAGCATAGCAAATTGAATAAATTGAATTAAATTGAATAACTATTGTATTCAAAAAAATACACCAAATATAAGATTAACAATATTCCCATTAGTCAATTATAATAATCTACTGCATCTCTGAACATTACTTCGTTAAGTTATTATTTTATATATCCCAGTGAGGCACTGACTAACAGACCTAGACTAAGGATATAAGAGGGGGTATATAGAAAAATAGTGTGGTGCGACCCATGTCAGGGGGGCCTTGGCTTGAACATACCGGTATATGGGGGGTCTTGTCATGGTAAAGTTTGGCCTAACTGACATCATGTATACATGGGTTCTACATTTTTGTTTTCCCCTGACTAGCTGTGCACAACTCAACCTTTGATTGTTAGAAACCGTTGCCGGTCAAAAAATTAGCTCACGTGGTGAGTGGCAGTGTCTTGCCCCTCCTCACAATACTGTGTTGATTAACACAGTGAACAATGTATAGTAAGGAAATAGGTCATGTACTGTAGTATTTTATTTGATGTGATGGTAGGCCTACTGAGCAGAATTACCTTGTTTTGAGGCTTTTTCTCTTGTTCTTTCTCTTGTCTCCCTCCTCTGCCTCTTCTTGGACACTAGCTAGCATACTGGATGTTTCGGTAGCATCCCCATCCATGTTTTCTTTTGCCTGTAGCCACACACACACACACACACACACACACACACACACACACACACACACACACACACACACACACACACACACACACACACACACACACACACACACACACACACGTGTGAATGACCATTTACACATTTTGTTAATGTAAATGCTATGCTTCAGTGCATAGTGAACTTTCATGAAAACTGATTCAGCGCCTAATGCCACTTTCCATATGGGTTGGGGAGATCATGACACACATGGCAAAATTACCTTTTCCTGGCATTCAGGGGCAGAAGCAGAAACAAAGTCTGAATATGAGAGGACATTCTCCTTGCTTGCCTCCTTTACAAGGATGATTCGGTGCTGCACAGACACACACAAGTTGGATACTGGTAGTCATTTTTTCGCATTTTGCCCTTTTTCCCCCAAATGTTAAATATATGTTTCAGTTCATGAAAATTAGAACACAGATTCAACGGACTGCCACTTAATGGTCCTCATGATGGATAGCTGCCACTCAGCGGCTCTCTCACCTCCACAACGCGCTCCGTGTCCACCTTCTGCTGAGCTGCCTGGGAGCGGATGGGGGGCAGAGGGGCCACTCTGTTTTTAAACGTAGCCGCCACGGCCACGGCGGTCAGGTCCAATGGAGGAAGACGGGCGCAAGAGGCGGAAATGGGCTCCAGGGTGGATTGCAGAGGGGTGAGTTTGGACAGGGTGGAGGGAGGGATGGGGGACAGCAGGGAGGGCAGGGATGGCATTCTGGATGGGGTGGGGAGGAGGAGGCTGGGTGCGATGCGGGTGTCCAGGACTGAAATGGGGGGAAGGCTAGAGGAGAGAGTGGGCAGCGGGGAGATAGTGATGGGGAAGAGGACGGATGGCAGAGACCTCAGCCTTCTGGGTTTGGTGGAATACAGGGCGACCTGTGGAGAAAAAGACGTCATGTTGTTACTTACACATGTGCCAATACTACTTCAGATGACATGGGCAAGAGTGCTGTTACCCTTACCGATACTTTGCCAAGAATGGCAGCCAGCGGTCGTACATTGTTTTAAAAATGTCCTATTCAGTTTATAGATGAGTGTGTGAAGGGGTGTCGTTCAAGGGCATAAAGTGTGACTAAGTCACATATCTTCATAAATCAGACTGTGTGGGCCCCCTAATATGGGGCCCACACAGTCTGATTTATGAAGATATGTGTGTGTGTGTGTGTGTGTGTGTGTGTGTGTGTGTGTGTGTGTGTGTGTGTGTGTGTGTGTGTGTGTGTGTGTGAGAGAGAGAGAGAGAGAGAGAGAGAGAGAGAGAGAGAGAGAGAGAGAGAGAGAGAGAGAGAGGGATTAGGGGAGATATACACAGCGAAAAAAATTACCTTTTCCTGGCCGAAATAAAGGACTTCAGAAGCAGAAGGAATGTTTAAGAAGTCCATGACATTCTCCTTTTTCGCTTCTGTGACATAGATGATACGGGTCTGCAAACACAAAGACAAACAGGTAGGCCTATAGTTTTTTTCTATCCCACATAGAGAGACAAAGTTGTTGATGGAAGCAGGGGTGTCACTGTCTAGCCAGGGGAACGAGTACATCATAACAATGGACTCCAGGTAGCCAATAATGTGGATGCCATGTTTGGGATGGGAGCCAAAAAATATTATTATTATTATTATTATGATTATTATGATTATTATTATTATTATTATTATTATTTTCCAATGGTCCCACATTTAGGAGTAGCAGCCCTGGAGGGTGATATGGTTTGGGTGAGGGCCCAAATGAGGGTCCATCATTCTTTTAGAGGGCCCACATGATGATGATGATGATGATGATGATGATGATGATGATGATGATGAGAGACTTTGTTGTTGGTGATTTTGGTGTCAAACAATGAACTGTTATTGACAAAACGCGACAAACAAACAAACTTTCATGCGCGCAGGTATTGAGTCGTCGACAGGGCAGGGCAGGGCAGAGGCCATTGTAGACTACATGTGTGTAGACCAGGGGTGGGGAACCTTTTTCATTCGAAGGGCCACTTCAAATTACTCGAAGGGCCGTAAAAGTCCTCCGAGGGCCGTATTATGAACACAAACCAGGATTTCACCTTGCACTTTAGGCCTATATTGAAGGCAGCCACCTTTAAAACGGACCCCACCTCCTCTAGGTCCCCTGAATATAACTTAATTGTATTGAAAATGTATTTTCTAAGTTTCTTTTACAAAATATGTCATATTTCATGTGCAGCTGAATGAGATTAAAATGATATCGGGGGGCGGATAAAACGACCTCAAGGGCCACATACGGCCCTCGAGACATAGGTTCCCCACACATGTTGTAGCAAGCAGCCCTGGAGGGGAGAGAATGGTGATTGGGCTGCACAGAAATGTTTTGCTTGATAGTGACAAACAATCAATTTATTTCGCAATACACATATCGCCACTCTTGATATTGCGATTTCGATACATTTTCGATATATTGTGCAGCCCTAGTCCAAATTATATTCTTTCAGAGGGCCCACTTGTTGTAGCAGCAGCCCTGGCTGGGGGGGAGAGAATGGTGACTTACTGTGATTGCATCTGTCCCACCTGCACACTTGTGCTGGCTGCACACTGTGGTTCTGACTCACAGTCTCCCCGGATCTTATTTAGGGGGTCCTACAGAAAGGGCTGCTGACAGCTTTGACTGGGCCCAGGACAAAGTCATCTGAATGAGCCCCCCAGCCCAATAGGTGCAATGTAATGAGGACCCAATTTTGGGCCCCCTCTCTCCGTGGGCCCGGGACAACCGTCCCCTTTGCCCCAGTTGGCACCAGGACAGGACAGGGGGAACTCTCTCTCTCTCTCTCTCTCTCTCACTCACACACACACACACACACACACACACACACACACACACACACACACACACACACACACACACACAAGCAATCTAATTTAAATCCTTGAAAAAAGCCTTACCTCCTGGCGGGTCAAGCCTTTCCCGGGTGTTCCTGCTGGCACCTGGAGCAGGTCAGCCATGGCTGTGAAGCAGTGGCTCAGCCGCTGATAGGGTGGAAAGTGGTATGGAGCCGGGGCATACTCAGCGGCCGCCAACTCAATGGCCTGGAAAACAGACAGGAGACTCATGGAGGACAGCAAGACTGGATGGAATTAGACAGATGTCAATCAACAGTGGAACACAACCTGTGCTGGATGGGGTAGTCACACACACAGAGTGTAGTGGAAAGTGCGCACATCCAGCAAAAAAGCATCAGCAGGTGCCAAATCAAAAAACATGTCACATGTAGGAGTGACTGCCAATCAGCTGTGTATGCCTTCCCTACTTATTCTGACTGTTTTTTAAGTTGTGTAAGATGTCTGAAGAAGATCTATGATCGAAACATTGCTCCTAATAAATTAAGTCTTTTGCAAGCAGTGTGTAGTCACACACACACACACAAATCAACAGTGGAACACAACCTATGCTGGATGGGGTAGTCACACACAGGGCCGCCGACAGCTTTTGCTGGGCCCAGGACAAAGTCATCCAAATGGGCCCCCTACCCAATACATACAATGCAATGGGGACCCAATTTGGGCCCCCTATTTTCCTAAGCCCGGGACAACATACCCCTTTGTCCCCCCTATCGACGGGCCTGGTCTCACACACACACACACACACACACACACACACACACACACACACACACACACACACACACACACACACACACACACACCACGGGCATAGTCACAGAGCATTACCTTATCCACCTCCTCCAAGAGGAATGAATCCCCTGAGTCAGAACTCAGATATTGTATGGTATCATCTGAGCTTGATGAAAATGATGTGATGCTTATGTCTGAAGATGAACCTCCGTATAGGGCACGCAACTGCAAAGAAACAATCCATATCTTAGGAAGAGGTTGATCCTTCCTATTCAATTTATGCCATTGCTGTCCGTTTTACTGTAGGCCTACTTGATTGGTTAAATTAGCTGTTCATTTTTTTAACCAAATAAAGGAAAATATATTAGGCCTATACAATCAAAATAGGTCTAACAAAAAAGCCAAATAGGCTACATGTATGTAAGATAGTTTACATTTTCCAGAATAGAATAAAAACTCACCATGATGCCCTAGCTGATAGGCTAGGCTATATAAACAATTGTAGAGAAATTATACGATGATATTTCATTGAACGTTTTCTGTGTAGGCTAATATAAGAATGTTCTATGGTTTTTCGCTCAAGTAATTCGAATGTTGGTGACGTAGGCCTATTTGAATTATGACGTTCCACCAGCCTACCATGACATCACATTTGCCCAGGCGTACCATTTTCCTAGGCCAAGAAATCCTTTGTAGCCTAAAGCCACCCAACTGTCAAAAAACATTAGAAAATGTATAAAAATTAAACACATCATATTGTAAATCCACCTGATATGCTACATTTAGGCCTAGGCCTATAACCTAGGCCTGCTGATTGCATTAAACAATTAGCCTGAAAATTAGGCGATGCCTTTCATTTCAATAAAAATATAGCCTATATATAAAAAAAACCCGACAACGATAATGATAGCCCTATAAGAAATGGCATCTAAGAGATCGTGTTCCGTTAGGCTATCCAGTTTGAGGCGTGGGAGAGGGCAACCTTTTCCCGCACGCAACTTAGCCTTCTTTAATGTGTTGTCCAGCTAACTTATATAGACCAAACCAACAAAAACTTTGTGTAGCCCATGTCAAGCCGTGTGCTGTCTTCATAATCATGTCCAGCCGTCTTGCGTCTGTCAGCCGCACGATTCTCCTTCAGGTCATGCTTGATGCGCTACTGGAGAGGAGGGCCGACGGAGAAGGTGCAGGAGTGGGCCCACAATGTCCTAATTTACGCATTCCGTGTGTTATTTGATCTCAAGCGAGGCCCATTGAAATCACAATATTTCTGTTCGAATTTGCATCCGAGATAGATTTCGGAAAATTGTGAAAGCTGTGCGAATTGCCAATCGGATGGAGAGGGAGGATCATCATCTACTCTTTATCCTCGCGACGCGATCGCTGAATCCCGTTATGCTGACAGATAGGCATAGGCTAAGCTTCTTTTTGTGAGGAGAAATAGACAACCTGCCCTCTGCTCATTGTCTTCTTCCTGTGTTGTGCTTTGTAAAATATTTTGTATCCAGTGCATATTTTAAGCTTTCTGTCAAACTGAAGTGAATCATACTCAAGCTCAATACAGCAGTGCACCTTGTATTCACCCATTGAGTAATTTGAGAGGAAGCTTGGCGGTTAGGGCATTCCTCTATTTAAGTCATAGGCCATGGTGCTAGCATGACAGTGACTACATGCATTGGAAAGAAGATGGTTTAATATTGTCTAGTGAATATGAGCATATTGGTAGGACAGCATCAACTTGCTGGCCACAGCGCAGTTCTGTGACGTGCACCCAGCCTGTGTATGCAGTGTGCCGAGTACAATAATTAATAGACTTTGTGTAGGGCTATAAATTAATCATAAAGTAGGCCTACAGATGAGCTTCCTTCTGCCCATTCTGCTTTTGCTCTGTGTAAGATAGGCCTATATCTACAGATAAGTAACAAATAAGCTAAAATAAAATAAAATACAATACAATAAAATGAGGGCATTGGGTTGTAAAATACAGCAATGAGATTAAGTAACATGTTCAGTAGCCTATAGCTTAATGTAGGTGACTATAGAAAAGTCACTTACAAACAGTAGCCTAATTAGACTTCTAAAGCGTTACCAAGTTATTTAATCTAATGAGCAAAACCAATAATAAAATAAAATAACAAAAACAACTGATATATTTTGCATATTCTGTTGACAAGGTGGCTCAGCATTGAAAACTCATCACTCAATGGTCTTGCAGCAAACTCCCACTTCAAACAACACAAGTAAACTGCTTATGGAGGCTTCAATTAAACGGATGAGCTACATTAAGAGTGGGACTGTAAACCGAAGCAGAGAGCTGGTTACTCATGGAATAGGACTGTGCAGTTAAATATTGATCGGTAGTTGTCTGAGTGTTTGGTTACAGGGAGATGCTAACTCGCCCTGTGTTCGCTTACTAAAAGGATACTTAACAGTCTCATTTGCAAAGCGAGTGTGTGTTTGGTAAAAATAAAAACAATAAAGGTACAATAAAAACTGAGAGTGGATAACCATGTTATATATGCTGTTTTAATGAAGTTTAAGAAAAATATTGGAAACATCCAATAAATGTCTCACAAGATATATTATTATCCGTATACTGTAAGTAAATGTATTCTATACCTTTTAAGATACCTGGGATGGGAATGAGAAAAATACAATTTACAGACTGAAGTCTGGGATTTATACGTCATGCTTTGATTTCCAAACAACTTAACAGCAGGAAAGCCTCCAGGATGAGGCCAGCTCTAACTTAATAAAGAAATATTTGATAAATGGCTACAATGTTCTTAACAGTGTTTTTAGTCCATGTTTCAAGTTTGGACCCCATAGCATGTCACTCCACCACAGAGGTCAGTCAGCCACAGAGGAAGAGGAACACATGTATGCTAAATGATAAGGTTCAGTTACAGTGACTGCAAGAGGTGGGAATACTTTTACAGCTGATATTGGTGTGGACGTAAAAAAACAGGGTTAAACATTGTTGGAGGTAGTGAGTAATATGTCACTACATTTGATTACTCTCCTAAAATGGAATGATCTGCCAGAAGTTAATGCCAGTTCATGTCATGAATGCACAGCACACCCAATGCATGAGTGAGTGGTGATGGTCAAAAAACTACAGAAACGTATAGGCATACAGTATTAGTTGCAGTTCCATGTTGGCTCCTCCACTTCTCCTGTCAGTTGGCAACGTCTGCCTTCCTCCATCCATACAGTGGGATTACATTTGCACTGAGCAGACACGTGAATGCACATGAATGAATGAGGTTGACCATCAATAAATACATTAAACATATCCTGTGTTAATCCTTCATGTTGATTGTTTGGTATAGACTTGGAAAAAAGTTCAATAAATATACATTGACCAAAAAAACATATCCTGTGTTAGTGACAGTATACATGCTGGTCATCTCTGAAGGTTCGTCTGTCAGAGGCATCGACCTCCCTCCAGCAGGTGCCAGCAGTGTTAGTCTCACCCCTCCCCCAGCCTTTTGCCGTGTTGTGTGTTTGCGTATGTTTTCCATTTCCGTATTTGTTTGTATTCTAATTATCTTTGCAATGGTCGGTCAATAATAGCCTGATTATCATCGACTTTCAAATCTCTTCGAAACTTGGTCTGACCAACACCATAACCATTAATGTTTCCCGCCTCCCTAAGTTTGCTACTGGTTGACTGGTGTCCGACAAAGTGGGTGGAGTTCCCGTTTTTTTCTGGGAGATCAGAAACAATATTTACATTGCTCTTGGCCTGACTTAGAAGCAACGCCGAAGGTGTTGCGTCACTAGGAGGGCGTGGCCTGGCTAGGTAGGTCCATATTAAGTGATCCTTCACTTGTCATTCATGTCTGGGGCGTCTGGCTCACCCCTCCCCCAGCCTTTGGCCTTGTTGAGTTTGCGTTTGCGCTCGGCGGTGACCAGCGCCCCGATGACGGTCAGGAGCACGGCGCCGGTGATGATGAGGACGGTGGCCGTCTCGGCCATGCACAGCTGGCTGTCCACGCCCGC
Organism: Engraulis encrasicolus; assembly: GCF_034702125.1. Lineage (NCBI taxonomy): Eukaryota > Metazoa > Chordata > Actinopteri > Clupeiformes > Engraulidae > Engraulis > Engraulis encrasicolus. The sequence continues at coordinate 36,760,620 of NC_085858.1, read as the reverse complement.
CAGGGACGCGCCCGCCAGCTGCCACGGCTCGCGGCACGTCACGTTGCGGTAGTCGTCCACGTGCAGGTGGCGCACGCTCAGGATCTTGCTGAAGGAGAGGCAGAACAAGACAAGACGAGTTTTATTACGTACACAGTACTGTAATGGTGCATTCATAAAAACACTGCTATTGTCAGTTGTAGCAAGGAGCAGGCCTCACTCTGTGTTTATTAATTGCTTTGAGTGTGCTGACCCAAATAAAAACTTCGAATGTAACAAAAAACTGAGAAAATATTTGTCTCATACGTTAAGTCATTAAGTAATAATTTAATAAGAACAACCATTACTGACTTAAATGTCATAATATAACACCCATGACTGACTTAAATGGTATAATATAACATCCATTACTGACTTAGACGCTGCATATACAGTATAACGAGTCATCAAAATAACAAATGTAATTTAAAAAAAGACCTGAAGACGCGGTGCAGGTCACAGTCGCAGCTCCAGGGGTTGTCGGAGAGCTGCAGGTGTGTGGCGGAGGTCTGCAGGTTCAGGAAGGTCTTGAACTTGATATGCTGCAGCTGGTTGCCCTCCAGGGCCAGCAGGGCCAGGCCGTTCAGGGACTTGAAGGCCTCCGTGTCCAGCCGCGAGATGTTGTTGTGGCTCAGCAGGAGCAGCTCCAGCACCGGCAGCATGGAGAAGGTGCCCTCGCGGATGGCCGCCAGGCGGTTGTACTACCAGGTAGAGTAGTGGAGTAGAGTAGAGTAGAGTAGAATTAGAAGGGAGTAGAGGATAGTTATGGCAGAGTAGAGTAGAATACAGTAGAGTTATGGTATAGCTGTAATGAGTCGAGTAGAGGAGGTTGCAGAGAGTAGTGTACTGTAGAGTATGGTTAGAATGCAGTACAGGGCAGTTATTGCAGAGTAGAGTAGAGTACATAGAGTTGGAGTACAATAGAATTGTCTTGGGAGTAAAGTAGAGATACTTTGAGGTAAAGTAGGATCAAATACTCTCTATAGTGTAAAACTCTACTCAAAACATTCTTTCAACACCTATAGTCGAATTGAGCACACTGTCTTTGATAGGGTATATTTTATTCTTCTGTCAATGTGCTGAGTTATGACTAAAAAGGTGCCCTGTGCATACTGTTCTTTTTAAAATAAGACATGTTAAAGACATTTTATGACTGTTTTTGGATAGGACAGTATGAGAGATGACAAGAAAGTAGTGGGCAAGAGAGACAGGGAAGGACTGGGAAACGACCTTGGGCAGAATCAGACCCAGGTCCACTGGATGACACCTTAACCCCCTAATAAAAACAAATAAAAAATAAAAAGCCTGCTTCAACCAGAATTTTTCTGCTCCCACCTTTTATATTTCTTTCCGTAACGTTTTGGGTAAAAAACCCTTCAAGTGGGAGCAGAAAAGTCCTGGTTGAAGCTGACTTTTTAATTGCATCTTGCTATTTGGTTGTCCTGCTCCTAGGTCAGATGTTTTTGATGTGCAGTACTTGAACCTCCTTCATCCCCCATGCATAGGCCTACTGCACTGCACTGCACTGCACTGCACTGCACTGCACTGCACTGCACTGCACTGCACTGCACTGCACTGCACTGCACTGCACTGCACTGCACTGCACTTACATTCAAATACAGATCGCAGTTATGAGGGTGGTGCTACCACAGCTAATGCCACTATTGTATGGATTAGAGTACAGTACATTATTAGGGCCGCTGACAGCCTTCACTGGACCCAGGGCAAAGTCATCTGAAAGGGCCCCCCACCCAACACATACAATGCAATGAGAACCCAATTATGGGCCCTCTGTCACTGGGCCCGGGCCAACTGTCCCCTTTGTCCCCCCTATCGGCTTCCCTGATTACCAATTACTATTACATTTATGCACATTAGCTGTGGTTGTACCACCTGACGCCTGAGGCCCCCCAAAAAAGGTCATTGACACCCACTTTTATTGTTGAAAAAACTCCCGCACACTGACCCTTTCGCTGTTTTTCTTTAATGAACGACATTTCGGTCCTAGACTTTTATCAAGGTCTAGGGACGGAAAAGTCGTTCATTAAAGAAAAACGGCAAAATGGTCAGTGTGCGGGAGTTTTTTTTCAAATAGTTTGCTGAGCGACCCATGGGCCATCTCCGACGCACCTGCCAGCTGAGGTGTGTGAATTTTTTTTTTTTTAAATCGAGTTTAACATTGACACCCACTTACATTCAGATAGAGGTGTCTGAGGCGTGAGAGTCCCCTGAAGGCGCCGGGCCGGAGGGCCTGCAGCTGGTTGTGGCTGAGGTCCAGCTTCTCCAGGCTCTCCAGGTGCTCCAGGCACGGCGGCTCCACCTGCTGCAGTGCATTGTGGTCCAGCCGCAGGTCCCGCAGCGAGGCCAGGCTCAGGGAGAAGTCCGAGGGGAGCTGGGAGAGGTGATTGTGGCTCAGGTCCAGCTTCTCCAGGAAGGACAGGGAGTGGAATGCCTGCAACCATACCGGCAACAGCAGGATATTTTACAGTCATAATTCTACTGTACAGCATCTTATTGAAAGTAATGGTAAACAGCAACCATCATCATCACTATTGTTGTTGGTTGTTATAACATTATTATGTGACATTACAAAGATGAACTTCATTTCCATTTATGATACTGCAGTCAGGCCCGGATTAAGGTGGGTCTTGGCCCCGGGGCAAGGAGATTGCAAGGGCCCCCCCTGCCGCTCCGAACCTATACCCCCCCCCCCCCTTTGATAGCCGTCCCCCGTGGCCCAGGGGCCCTCTGATTGCCGTCCCCCGTGGCCCAGGGGCCCTCTGGTTGCCATATCCCGTGGTTCAGGGGCCCTTTGCCATCCCCCGTGGCCCAGGGGCCCTCTGATTGCCGTCCTCCGTGGCCTAGGGGCCCTCTGGTTGCTGTACGACATGGCCCAGGGGCCCTCTGGTTCCTATGTCCTGTGGCCGAGGGCCCTCTGACTGCTGTCACTCCCCCCAGCCCATTTCAGTTAACCCTTATAGACTAAAGAAGTACAACTAAAGAAGATCCTAGAATAGAGGGCTCTATCGCAATCAGCATCGACATTGGTATCTGTATTGTTGGTGGGCCCCCCCTGGGCCCCCTGGATCCATGGGCCCCGGGGCACCAGCCCCACTCGCCCGGTCGGTAATACGGCCCTGCTTGCTCTGGGTAATATCCTTCCGAATTAAACACACTTAGGCCTAAGTCATTTCAGTCAATGGTAATGATGAGAAAATCATTTTAACAGCTTACAATGGCTGTTCATTCAAGTCTGTATGTAATATAATCACACATGTGTGCATATTTCTACTCCTTCAAATTCCTTGGCCTGACCTGAGTGTGGATGTCTTGGATGTGACTCTCCGACAGCACCAGAATCCTCATGGACCAAAGGCCGGTGAATGCCCTACTCCGCAACTCCGTGAGGACGTTGCCCCCGAGGTCAAGGAGCCACGTGCCGTGAGGGAGCCCGTGGGGTACTCCGGTGAGCTTCCGAGCGCGACAGTCCACCAGGTCTGAGTGCTCGTAGCACTGGCATGTGTAGGAGCATAACCGGGAACTTAGTGCTGTCGAAAGCCCTATTGTGAGGAGAGCGAGCAGCAACAGCATCTTATCCATTCGCTGCGGTAGTTTGGGGACAGGATTCACATCACTGCGCTACCCAGTGTGACAGAACACCATGTTGTCTCCTGAGTTCTGCGACTACTTCTGTGACGAACTGGCAATGGTGATATTCGATGTAAATCTCCCAGGATATGGAAATCCTAAAATCAAGTACAAACATGTACTGAAGGTGCCGGCTCTTCTTTACTTGAGACGTTTAAGAAGTCAATGGGCAGTTTCATGGATTCTAAAGCATAAACGAGAGAAAATCTGCAGTTAGACAAACCGTCATTTTAACTTAGATGTAGCATACAAGTGTTTCATTAAGATTACCTTAATTTCCATATATGCCGTCCTGACCTGGTCTCAACACGTCCGTGCGTCCTAGCCCGTGGGTATCACTAAATTGGGCACTCACCGCTCGCCAGCGTCCTCCAAGTCTATTCTGTGGGGGTTTAGTGGTTGCTCTCCCCTTCGCATTAGTGTGGACTGTAGAACTAGAACTAATCCACTAATCTGGTCCAGCAGCTGCAGATGTCCTCGCCACATCATATCACATCACCCCGTCCCGTGCGTTCCCACTGTCAACACCCTACCCAAAAACATTCTTCGATGCTACGGCGCTGGGGGTGCTGAAGGTAGCGGCCACGCAGACGAACGCGGGAGAGCATCTAGGGTCAAGGGGTCAGGTGCTTCATATTCCAGATACTCATCCATCCGCATCACTAAAGATGCATGTCGCCGTATTACGTAAATGCCGTAGAATGAATGGTGGCTGTTGCTGGGGATAAACCTTTAATGCGCGTACGGGGGCGTAACGCATCACTGCTGTTGCTGCGGCAGCAAATAAGTGAAAGCTTTCCTGGCTTTGGCTCGCTTCCTCACTCACCGCATCTATGGTTTGCCCTCCACTGGACAAATGAAGGTGATCGGCCCAGCATGTGGTCACACTCGTGAAGTCGGGGGGGAAATGTGACACCCCAGTATTCCTAAATAATACATTAAACGGAATTATGTCCAAGAGTACCCTTTCGGTTGCGTAGCATGGAAAAGTCATCATGCATGCATGCCACACAACACTGAATGGATGAAGAGAGAGAGAGAGAGAGAGAGAGAGAGAGAGAGAGAGAGAGAGAGAGAGAATGGTCAGTTTCAGTGACGGAACAATTGTACACAGGGCCCTCGGGCAAAACACTTATCGGGCCCCCTTTATGACCTGACAACATCACAACTGGGCCTCCACCACCTGTGCCCAGGGGCAAATTCCCTGCTCGCCCTCCTATAGCTTCGGCCCTGGTCCGTTTTCTAAGCTGCTCCTGGTCAACTAGGCAGGCTACAGATACTGCGAGTAGTAGCCGACAAAGGGCATGGTCAGATGATGACAGATTTTGAATGCACAAGTCACTCTAGTAACACCATGTGTGCATTCCAATATATACACTCCCGTCCTCCACTTGTGCTTGTGGCCTCACCCCGCCTCCGGGCCCCTCATCCGAGGAGAAAACAATTAAGATTCCCAGGTGTCAGTCTAGCCACAACAATTTTTGGGGGACTATTCTTCATTCACCATCCAGTGTGCAAATGAGAAAATGACTACAATTGAGATTTTGTGAGATATTGAAATATAATGCTGTTGTCAGTGATGTCATCACGACATATTACATCCTGGTACAAGGCCACAAGCCCAAGTGGAGGACGCAAGGTCGCATATTGGAACGCACTCCATGTGTAAATCCACACTGTAACTGTAACCAGTCATGGCAGGGAGGGGGGCTTTGTTTAAATGGCTGCAAGACATCTGCATTAGAGGAGCTACAACTCTTCCAGTGACAGGCCAGGTTTTAGGTTACTTTGCATCTTTCAGACTCGCATAATAAAGCCAGGGGACTACAGATAGCTCAGCCGTAGCCCTCCCTAGACTTTCGCTCCACAGCTTATAATTTCCCCACACATTACTGTGCGGAATGAGTATGAGGATATGGATTAGCCTGATTATCATCGACTTTCAAATTTCTTGAAGACTTGGTCTGACCAAGAGCATACCAATTAACGTTTCCCAAACAGCATGGTTTGACCTGCCTCCCTAGGTTTGCAACTGGTTGACCGATGAAGAGGGTGGAGTTCCCGATTTTTCTGGAGATTGGAAACGATTTTTTACATTGCTCTTGGCCCGACTTAGAAGCAACGCCGAAGGTGTTGCGCCACTAGGAGGGCGTGGCCTGGCTAGGTATGGATAGACCAGAGAATCGTATATGAGAGGGAGATAAAGCAGGTGGGTTCTTTTCAGGTATCCACTTTACGTTGAGTGAACGCCCCTTTAGGAGACCTTCGATTAGGAGGCCTTCGGAGTCTTGAGGTTGGGAATAAATGGAGTCCCCTTAGTGCTGTAGATGGCGGTAGCGCACGTCTTGTGCAAACCCCACGAAAAGAGGAGGGACAACGTCCCCTTAGGAGAGTTTGAGCACACGCTTTTGCATTGAGTGGGCGTGTTTCGATTACTCTATTATATAGCCAACCTCTTTGGATAGACTACACTGCAGAAACAGGTCTGCTGAAAACAAATCCATATTTTACCATACAATGCCATCTGCTGGCATACTCATGTACATACACTTCAAGTCCGTGACCAATATTGAGCGGTGTGCTCAACTGACAATATGACATTCAGGTCACATGTTTGTGTTACCATTTACCACAGATTTGATATTTGAACAACACTACATCACAAGTCTATGTAATCCTCATTAACAATAAAGTAGGTCAGGGGTGGGCAACTTTCATGATAAGGAGGGCCACATTTTTTCATCGCCACCATCGGAGGGCCAGATGACCAGGGATCGGACTGTCACTTGCAGAGTTCGAGGTGCAGTTGGTTGCTCACTGACTGCCAATATTGTTTGGAGGGAATAGGAGTGATCTCTATCGGCTAACAGTATAATTACAAGGGACCACAGACGGCAGTGTTCTGGAAAATATAAGCTTAGTCATTATTTCTTTAATTATGTATTATCTAAGGGGCCACACTGAGTGAGGAGGCGGGCCGCATGTGGCCCCCGGGCCTACAGTTGCCCATCCCTGAAGTAGGTATAACCAAGGGGCATATTTTCTAAATCTGACTGGGAACCATACCCGCCCTGCACCATATATCTTAAAACTCCTACAGAGGAGGACTAGTCCTACCTACACAAGGTTAACCACACACCACAAAACCATGAAAGCAAATACAAACAGGTTGACTGTTTTCGTTTTTTTTTTATTTTAATGTTACTATTGAAAAATAAAAAATAAAATACTGGGAAAGAAACCTAGGCATTGGCAGCCTCGTTCATACACACACACACGCTCACACACACTTGTACACACACACACACACTTGTACACACACACACACTCACACCGTGAGGTCGGACTGGTTCACAGCGTGGGAGCGCATCTCTCGGCTTCTGTTTACTGATAGCGTCCAGCGGAGGGCTTGTTGTGAGGAGCAGGCGGGGCGTGCGTCCGTGTGTGTGTGTGTGTGTGTAGGTTGGTGAAGACGGGGAGCGGGCTTGAGGGTAAATCCTGACCCTTCCATCCCCTCCGTACCACAGCACAATGCAGCATTCCCAACATGGAAACACGCCTCTCCAGCTCCTCATCTCTCCACAAAAAAAAAAAAAAAAAAAATCATAAAAGGCCATCCTCCTCACCGTCATCACGATCATCATCTGAGCGTGGTGACTGGCCCTCGTCTTCCTTCGCCACACCGTAACACTGGCTATCACGTGGATTTCAAAAATCAGAATCTTCCTTTCTCTTTTTGGGGAGGCGCAAAAGAAATGGCACTCTTACCACGGGAGCGAGTCAGGAATGCATGAAGCTATGGGGAGGTGAGACAACAGGATGAAAGGCTCCTCTCCACCCCACAACTCATTGACGAGAATGGAAGAGCGCATATTTGTATGGATATCTTCAAAAATAAAATGAAGGAATCAAGAAAATATTTTTTTTTTTTCAAAAGAAAGGAAAAGTGGTCCCGTCATGGAAGAGGTATCGTTATGTTGAGTCAAGGACCATTATTTTGGAGGAGGTTTTATCAAGCGCTATGGAGAACAGGGGGAGAAAAAAAAAGAAAGAAAGGCATATAGCCCTATGTTTTGGAGGAGGGGTGGTGCACCATGCCACCCCCCTGCACCTCTGTGGTAGACGCAGACTTCAACTTTAAATTAACAACCATTATTATTAAACGCATGTCCAGTTCTGTGCCACGCTCTGTACTGCACAGCCCTGCCTTTCACAGCAGCAGCATGGCTCAGAGGCGACACCTGCTGGACAGCTGCCCTCACTGCGACTCTTAAGTCGACCCAGACAAGAATGGAAGGGCCAAAAAAGTGAAAGCAAAACACCACGTCTGGACATAAGGAAGAGGGGAGGTGGGGGAGGAAAGAGAAACCCTCGTTCGTTTCTATCAGTGAAGAGAGATGACAACCCTACTTTTTAAAGAACCAGCCGGGGTAAAAAAAAAAAAAAAAAGTCCATGTGAATGTGTTGAAGATTGTTGTCGTTTCTGAAGTGCGTTGTTGGTCAGTTGATGCTTAAATCATTAGCCCTAGATGCAGATGGGTCAAACATATACTGCCGCCTTGCTCCAGACTGTTCACCTGCTGTCTTCCTTTCTTCCATCCATACAGATCACACATTTAGTGACCTTGACCCCCTTCTACGTAGACGAACCAACCAGACCTCAAATATGGAGGGGTAGGGGTAGGGGTGGCGGAGGGGGCTGGGTTTGTCTCATCTACTGTCACTCATACAGGTAACTTAGGAGACATGGAAGGGGGGTGGGGGGTGGAGAGTATCAGCAAATGGCCAAAACAATCATGGAGAAAGCCAGGATAGGAAGAGAGAAAAGAGAGTGAGTGAACCAGAACAGAGAGGAGGGATGCAGGGATGGGAAACAGAAGGGGTTGGCCAAGGTCAGCCAGAGAGAGAGAGAGAGAGAGAGAGAGAGAGAGAGAGAGAGAGAGAGAGAGAGAGAGAGAGAGAGAGAGAGGGAAAAGGGCACAGAGATGGAGAGATGACATGGGTAAGAGCGGACAGGGCAGGCAGAAGGGGTGTAAGAATGCAATTCATTAAATTATGTTGAAAAGGATTGAGAGGGTGAGAGAGAGAGAGAGAGAGAGAGAGAGAGAGAGAGAGAGAGAGACATAAAAGAAAGAAAGTAAACGCATTGGGTAAGTCTCGTTATGGTGTCCTCTCCTCCTGATAACGGAGGTCTTTGCTTGCTGCCTGCCCGGTGCTGAAGGACATGCGACGGCCATCTTGGCAGCTTATCGAGACCACTTCCTCATTCCTGACCCTGCCAGCCCCCACAGCCAAAACCACACCCCCCACTCCACCCAAAATACTCCACAAAGACACATTCCTGCAGCCCTCCACCCCGACCAAGACGCTGTGAGCCGAGGAGAACAAACATACAAAAAAAAAAAAAGAAAAATGTGGGAGGAGGAGGGAAGGAGAAAAAAAAACAAAAAACTTGGGGGACCAAAAAAAAAAAAAAGAGGAACTGCCTTCGCCATGGTGGTGGTGGTGGTGGTGGTGGTGTTTCTCCGTCTTTTCTCTCATCTGTAGGTCGGTCTGTTCTGTTCTGTTCTGTTCGTCTTGTCTGTCTGTATGTTGGTTGGCTCTGCTGCTCTCTGCTCTGCTCAGCTCAGGATGATAACGTGGAGGAGTCCTTAGAGTCCTTCTGTGTTTGCTGTGCTTGTGCCCGCTGGGCCGGCTTCTGGGACTCCACGTCCCGAAAATGCTTTTCAACCTGAAGACAGGGGAGAGGGAGAGAGGGAGAGAGAGGGACAGGAGAGACGAAGAGAGGGACAGGAGAGGAGAGATGAAGAGAGGGAGAGAGGGAAAGGAGAAGAGAAGAGAGAGGGAGAGAGGGACAGGAGAGGAGAGACGGAGAGAGGGAGAGAGGGACAGGAGAAGAGAAGAGAGAGGGAGAGAGGGACAGGAGAGGAGAGACAAAGAGAGGGAGAGGGAAAGGAGAGGAGAAGAGAGAGGGAGAGAGGGAGAGAGGGACAAGAGGAGGGCCGAGGGAGAGAGGAGAGGAGAGAGGGAGGGAAGGAAAGAGACCGGAATGGGTAAAGTAAAGACAGAGGAACAGAGAGAGGGAGAAATAGAAGTGCAAAAAGGAGATGAGAAAAATAGAAAAGATAAAGAAGGAAGGAGGAAGACAGAAGAAAGAAGAGAGCGGAAATTGCAGGGAGGGATAAACAAAGATTGAAAGGGAGAGGAGAGAAAGATGAATTCGTAAAAAAGGGGAGGCAAGAGAAATGTAGGAGCTCATTAATGACATGCCTTCACTATTGCTGAACTCAAGATCTATTCAGTAGATTGTGTGCAGCCTGTGAGTGCCCTTAAAGATACACTGTGCAGGAAATGGTCAAAAAAAGTACTGCAACTATGCTGCTCATTGAAAAAGTAATAAACTAATATTTTCTAGTATGGCCCAAGTGCAGTCATTTTTGCAGCTAAAAATGGCTATTTCTGGAGAAGATCCCCCTTTTCATGTATGCAATCACAATGAATACTTAGAATTTGATGGCGGTAGTAAGTATTCATGAACAAGCATGAATTATGGAAATAGACAACTAAAAATCTTACACAGTGTACCTTTAAAGGAACAGTCCAACTCATTTCAAGAAATTGCTCATACTGTATGTAGTTGAGTCCCAGTAAAATATGAGAAAACATAGGATGTGTTTGCATTGCTTCTTTAAAAGGAATGTAAAATTCACCAGAGTGCAAGCTATTTAATCCCGTCCTGTGATCACTTGTGGCTTGATGCTAATGCTCCCACTTGCTTCCAGTGATTATGCTAAGCTATGCAAATAATTCAGATACCAATAAATCTAAGCACTAATAACACTGAGAAGAAAATGATATGCACATTCATGAGTAATGCTTGGAAATACTGCAAATATGTGAAAACCAGAAAAGGGTGGACTGTCGCTTTAAAAGCCCCTCGGTTTAGCAGAGGTGGAGCTGTACGTCCAAGTCAGCAGTAGCTGCAAGGACAAAGGACAAGGAGTACGTCCATGTTTGAGAGCTGCCAATTACTTGCCGGTCCAATGCACCACACAGTCAAGCCAAATGGGCTCTTCAAAATGATCAATCCTCAAGCGCACACACACTACAGTGTGCAGATTTCAGACTTCGAGACTAGTGCTAAAGGTGCACTGTGTAGGATGGTGGCCAGAATAGGTATTGCAACTATTCTGCTCATTGAAACCTTGCAATCTACTGCCAAATTGGATCTTTTCATGAATATTTACTAGATAACAAACTAATGTTTTCTAGTATGACTGAAGTACAGTATGTTTTTCAGCTGAAAATGTCAATTTCTGGAAATTCAAAATGGCCGCTAATGGAGAAAAAAAGACGGATAGACACTGTGGCCCGAATACTCACTATTTTGCGTACGTGGGCTAGAGCGCTGCCCTCTTTGCCCTTGCAGTTGTCCACCTGGTAAGGCGGCGCGATGACCACGTCATCCATCACGATGATGTCCTTACCCTGCCACCGGCACTCTTTGATCCTGGAGAGAGAGAGAGAGAGAGAGAGAGAGAGAGAGAGAGAGAGAGAGAGCGCGAGAGAGAGAGAGCGAGAGAGAGAGAGAGAGAGAATGTTTTTGATGATTCTTGTAAGCAAAAAGGTGTATGCGTCTTCCATTGTGTATACAGTATGTGTGCTTGTGTAGACACTAAATCGCCAGTAAAACTACTAGACTAGTCGGAGTATACAGTGAGTCCAATATGTATTTGATCCCTTGCTGATTTTGCCGGTTTTCCCACTAATAAAGACATGATCAGTCTATAAATTTATGATAATGTGTATTCAAACATGGGGAGACAGAATATCAAAAAGAAATTCCAGAAAATAACTTAAACTAATATATTTTAATTTATTTGTATTTCATTTATGCCAATAAGTATTTGACCCCTCTAGCTAAAGAAAATAAAATGCTTTGTGGCAAAGCCCTAGTTGTCTAGCACTGAGGTCAGATGCTTCTTTTAGTTGATGACAATGTTTGTGCATATAGTAGAAAATATTTTTTCCCATTTTTCTTTGCAGATTATCTCTAAAATATTAATAGTTTGTGGCTGTAGCTTGGCAAATGGGAGGTTCAGTTCCCTCCATAGAATTACTATAGGGTTAATATTTGGAGACTGTCTAGGCCACTTCATGACTTTAATATGCTTCTTATTGAGCCACTCCTTCGTTGCTTTGACTGTATGTTGTGTATTATTGTCATGTTGGGAGATCCAAAAATGGCCCACCCTTCAGTGTAGTGGTGGAGGGAAGGACGTTTGCACTCAGGATTGCACATTACATGTCTCCCTCCATCCATTCGTTGACGATGTGAAGTTGTCCTGTGCCTTGGCCAGACAAACACCCTCAAACCATAATGATACCACTTTCATGCATGATGGTGAGGAGGGTGTTCTTGGGATCATAGACAGCAGTTCTCTTTCTCAAAACACATTGAATTGTGTTAACGCCAAACAGCTTGATTTTGGTTTCATCTGACTACAGCACCTCCTTATCATATCCTACACCAGTCTGATGTCCGTTGGCAAACCTCAGTTGGGACTGCACAGGTTCCTTTTGATGTAGAGGTACTGCGTGTGCACTACAGGATTTTAAAGCTCTGTGGCATTAAGTGCTACCAGTAGTTTTCTCAGTGATTTTGGTCCCAGTAGCTTTCATATCATTGCCTAGTTCATCCCGTACAGGTCTAGGGTGTTTTCTTTCTGTTCTCATGATTATGAAATCCCTAAAAAAGGTCAAATCCTGTATAGAACCCCAGACAGGCTGATGGATTGTCATTTTGTATTCCTCACATTATGGAAGAAATGCATCAACAGTTGGGTCATTAATAAGTCATTCATACCCAGTCTCTTTCTTGTGGCTTTGCAGCCCATTTAGTCTTTGTTCAGGTCTAAAATCTTGTCCCTGATATCATTTGACCGCTCTTTGGTCTTTCCCATGCTGGTGAGTTAGGAGTGTGACTGATTCACTCATACTATGGACTGATTCTGCTGATTCAATGTGTCGTTTATGCATGTTAGTATGTACAGGTGTCTTTAATTCAGATGACAAGTTGATCGGAAGTGCCCATCTGGTCTGTGGGCCCGGAACTGTTATCAGTTGGCAGGGGATCAAATACTTATTTTGCTTGATGAAATGGAAATAAATTAATATATATTCTCTTAAGTTAATTTCTGGATTTTCTTTTTGATATTCTGTCTCTCCATATTAGAATACATATTATCATAACATTTATTGACTGATCATGTCGTTGTTAGTAGGCAAACCAACAAAATTAGCAAGGGATCAAATACTTATTGTACTCACTGTATATTGTCTGTTCCAAATGTATGTGTTGAGCATTTTGCCCAACATTTGTCTGTGTGCGTTGATATGTGGGAACGCATATGGGTTTCATATTGTCTGCAGTGCTTAAGTTTGGTGTGCGTTTCTTACGTTTTGTATATGGTCTGGAAGACCTGCTGGTGTGTGTGTGTGTATGTGTGTGTGTGTGTGTGTGTGTGTGTGTGTGTGTGCATCTTAGCGTCTTACGTTTTGTGTATGGTCTGCATGAGCTGCTAGTGTGTGTGTGTGTGTGTGTCTTACGTTTTGTGTATGGTCTGGAAGAGCTGCTGGTGGTGTGTGTGTGTGTGTGTGTGTGTGTGTGTGTGTGTGTGTGTGTGTGTGTGTGTGTGTGTGTGTGTGTGTGTGTGTGTGTGTGTGTGTGTGTGTGTGTGTGTGAGTGAGTGAGTGTGAGTGTGTTACGTTTTGTGTATGGTCTGCATGAGCTGCTGGTGTGTGTGTGTGTGTGTGTGTGTGTGTGTGTGTGTGTGTGTGTGTGTGTGTGTGTGTGTGTGTGTGTGTGTGTGTGTGTGTGTGTGTCTTACGTTTTGTGTATGGTCTGGAAGAGCTGCTGTCCCTCCAGAGAGACTCCAGCACTGATGGCATACGCCTGAGACAGCTTGTCCTCCTTCTCACTGCGAGCTCTACTGGCAAGCTGCACACACACACGCACGTACACACACACACACACACACACACACACACACACACACACACACACACACACACACACACACACACACACACACACACACACACACACACACACACACACACACGTAAACAACCAGGGCAACAAACAACAACAAACCATAGCACACAATAGCAGGCCCTAGTAAACACACAGCAATAACTCACATCTCAAAATACCCTGCTGTTTACAGAGGCAGTTGCAAACATCTGCACCATTTAAAACAGGCGTGCATTTAAATAAAGAAAACCGTTCGTTAAACCCTGAACGTCACCCCCAAACTCATCCATTAAATCACCTCTAAAAATAACAGGCAGAGACTGAACACACATTGACTGAATGAAATTAAAAATAAAAACGGCTTGCTTGCTACATCTTAAAACGTGACCTCCAAGTTCACTCAAATGTCCCGCTTCTAAAAATAGCTGGCTGGCACACACGGACTGAATTGAACTGGGCCACTACTGCCCGTGCTGCTGATAGTAAAACCTAATTGAGTGCTGCTGAGTCTGTGTGCAGCTCGTCTCATTACGTACTCGCTGAAGAGCCCAGTAAGGACAGATCATGGTTCAGATCATTGTTATAAACATATTTTTGCAGAGGAGCTGAAACACGTGGGAAACTATTTGGTAATCGGTAATGCTCGTTATAGGCCAGTCTGTGTGTGTAGAGGTAGGTCGAGCCAGGCTACGGTCCGGCTACCGTAACTCCACTTCTCTGCAGAACTAGTTGTTAGAAATGCTCAAAACTGATTGGCTGCTTCGTATCTTTATGGAGTTTGAAATATTTTACAAAGCATGCCTGGTCAGACTAAATGACTTATTGAAAAGTTGTGCAGTGTCAGAATTAGTATAGGCACTCCCAGGCTAGAATAGGCTAGCATGACAGTTCTTTGTCTTTTAGACTGATTCATTTTCTGATTTCTGTCTACAACCCAAACAAAACTGGGAGAAAGAGGAGACACAGAAAGACACAAAGAAGAAAACAAAAATCAGGAAATGAGCATGGGTGGGAAAGAGACATTTGTAGCCATTAGGTGATTTACTATGGAGGCTTTCATTTCTGGGGCAAATCCCCTCAGCAGCCAGCAACAGGTGCTTGGCAGGGGCCAATAGAAAATGGCTGTGTAACGCGGGCGTCAGATCTGTTGTTTTCAAGTTGCCTCGTTAACATTCAGGAAGGCTAATGGAGAGTTGCTATGTGACCCCAAAATCATATTAGTCAAAAGCTTGTTACCTTGCTAACCGATGGGGAGTCAGTTTGGGAACACTTGTGGTAGAGCTGACTGAGTGTTGGTATTTGATGCTCCATATAGAGCTCCATCATCGACTTTCAAATCTCTTTGAGACTTGGTCTGACCGAGAGCATAAAAATGAATATTTCCCAAGCAGGATTTCCCAAACGGCCTCCCTTGGTTTACTAATGATTGTCTGCATCCTGACAAAGTGGGAGGAGTTCACGATTTTTCAGGAGCTCAGAAAGTACTTGTATTGCTCTTGACCTAACTGGTAGCAACGCTGAAGGAGTTGCGTCACTAGGAGGGCATAGCCTGGCTACCAGATAGGGCCTATGAAGTTTATCAATGTTCAAAAACAGATTAATTCCAACTACTCTAATAAACCGCCTCAACTCTTGCAGATAAGCATGACCAGATCATGGACTGGAAATGGTTTGATGTCTGCATGTCTGCATGTCTAACGGTCATAGCCTAATTGGCAACGTTTGTGTGTCTAGTCGTAAATGTTACAGTGGAATGAGGAAGTTTGGGCACCCTTTTGGAAAAATCGTTACATTGGTTTATCTCCTGTTGAGCTTTTGAAGCAGCAACTTTATTTCAACATATTATGTTAAAGCGTAGGGTGAAAGAAACATTTCAGTTGTAGTGTTAAGCCTGTTGCCTACTGTGCTGTACTGGAATAAAAATCCACCTGCTTGCAGAGTAGCCTTTAAAGAATCACTACATTCATTCATTCAGCTGATAGGCTGTTACTGGTAGTTAAAAAGTAAACCGTTTACATTCAGGGAGGCTTGTGGGGGGTGGGGTTTCACAAGTGACAGTAGTAGCTGATTGTCTATTGGAGCTTATTACCAAAGATTTTCCAGTAGAAAGATGACAACGCCTACCCAATGCAAAGTGTGCTGAAGTTCGTTCTCCTAAGGGGGCGTTGCGAGACCTTTGGTTAGGAGACCTTTGGAGTCTTAAGGTTGAGAATCAGTGGAGTCCCCATGGCGCTGTAGATGGCGGTAGCGCACATCTTGTGCAAGCCACCACCAAACATCACAAAAAGAGAAGAAGGAGGGGACAACGCCCCCTTAGGAGACCAAACTTGAGCACCATAGAGGTAGAAAATAACACTAGAGAGGACACAGCAATTTGTGACAGCACTGGGAAATGGCAGCTGGAGCTTCCTAACTTCCGTAGGTAGTGTAGGTACCTTCGGGCAATGCAAGTCAATGGAGAACACGCCCACCCCTGTCAAGAAATTGACTAAAACTGTGTGAATATGAAGTAACACTTTAATCAAACACCAGATTTGAAATGGCAGGCTAAATATCTACTAAAATCATATGAGTCGATAAAATACATTTAAAAATCAAATAATGTATTTTATGAACATAGTTAGCAACACACTTCAACTATTGTCCTTGTATAGTGTGTTGGTAGACATTTTCACATGATTAAGCCATTTTTGACAGAGGTGATCCCGTTCTCCGTCAATTTCCAGTTCTCTGATCTACCTACAGATAATGGCCGCTACAGATTGCCGTAAAAAGGGGGGCGGGGTCATCTCTAGTGTTATTTTCTACCTCTATGTTGAGCACACTCTTTTGCATTAGGTGGGCGGAGTAAGTTTGAATCCTCTTTCTTTAATCTACCCTCTGTGGTACGGGCTTGATTCGTCTCTCTAACTTTTCCAATGCGTCTGATCACGCCTCTAAATTAACACCAGCCCACCGGCCAAATGCTGGTGAAATTTCAGTTTGGCTGGTACAAAAGACCAACTTAGCCACTTTGACACATTACTAAGTGTGTGAGATTGATATCCACTAGCCATTTTGGCTGGTGATCAAAAAAGTTAATTTAGAGCCCTGCGACTGCTATTACCTTGTTAACATTCAGGGAGGCTAGCGGGGGCGGGGTTTCCGTGCGGTCGGTGATGATGTCCACCTCGGAGACGTAGGCGAGGTTGATGAGGACCACGTCGTGCAGGCCCGCCTTCCCGCTGGCCGCCGGGCACTCTGGGAGAGGGGCTCAGAGTCAAGGAGCAACACATCCACATACATACATCAACAGTTCAATGACCTTGGCTTCAACACTCCTTTATTGTGAACCATTGTCACTGGTTAAAAATGTACTTGACATTACATGTATGTTGATCCTTCCATTCACCATAAAAGGGAGTAATCCTCTCCTTCCCCATTCCCAACATCACCCCCCCATAACCCCCATCATTACCACCTGAATATTAGCTAGCTACCGTTACAGATTGACCAAAGCCCCGTTATCTAAACACCATTTCTTCTCAAACAAAGTAACATCAGCTGGGTCAATGACAGGTTTTTTGGTTAGTAGTAGACGTCCAGTGGTACAACCACAGTTAATATACCCTTGAATGAATTAGTCGCAGAAGTACTGCTGCAGGGGGCTTGTGGAGAGGATTCGTTTGCATACAACGTTGGATAGGCTTTAATGACATTCCATACATTGATTACTAACAGTATTCACTCGAATGGTTAACATCATATTCCTGTTCATCTGCACCTGTTGAGTGAGTAGACCTACTGGCTGAGGCACGCCTCAAAGTACAATCGCTTCTGAAAGACTGTTTAGCTATACTGTTGTCTGTGCCTCAGCCTGGTTGACAAGACCTTTGTTATTATGACAGCTCTGAAGTATGGACTGTTCTCGATCGTGTTTATCGCTGAAACACAACCGATTACTAAGATCTTTCATATTGGACCCAGCGGTTAACATTGGCTGCGTTATTCGCCAAAAAACATAAAATAAGCTAACTACGTAACGGCGCAGCATTTCTCAAAATGTCTCATCATTAGATACATTATGTGGCATGGCAAATCGATGGTGAAACTTTCATTTTACGCCGGAACTACCGGTATCCTTAAATTGTTTTCGCCACGGAGGCCGGCCAGAAGGCGGGGCGAGGCCACAAGCACAAGTGGAGGACGGGAGTGTGCATATTGTAATGCAACCTGTAGGTCTTCCTCTATCCCAGTGTTTCTTCACCATACTTCTACACAATTGTTACACATTTTTTCCACATACTCTCTTGCTGTGCGTTTGTACACCCTTAGTGAGTGCCAACACAAACCTCTCATTGGGAGCCACCCACTGGCGTAACGCAAGTACTTCGGGCCCCCCTGCAAGCTACCAAGAACGGGCCCCGAACGAAAAAAGAGGGCCTAATATCCTATATGGAAGGGGCCCGTTTCTTCAAGTCAAGGGCCCATGTGGGCCCCCCACCTAGAATGGGGCCCCCCTGCCTCGCGGGAGTATACTTTACGCCCCTGGAGCGACCGCATTACAGGGGTGAATTTCTCAAAAGAGAAGTTGTTAGCCTGTTAGCAACTTTGGTAGTTGTCAATGGGAAAATGCATTGAAAACAACAAAGTAGCTAATGTAGTAAGCAACTTTGGTTTTGAGAAATTCACCCCAGAATTGGTTAATGAGACGAATACGACATGAGGTGGGAACACATGATTTTGCTCTGTCTGATAAATGTTCCTGCCAGGCAGTGGTAGGGGCGTATTAGACAGCTGCAGAGCTCTAGAAACACATGACTAGATTGACCACTGAACCCACTAGTCTTACAATGCAACAAACAAACAAACAAGGATATGGGACTTCAAGGGAACAACACCACAATCATTCATAATTTATTCACTAAAAGATTATGTACCAAGTATATAAGTGAACAAATGGAGCTTTTAAAAATGAGATGCTAAAACGTCTGAGTCCACACACAGAGGAAACACAAAAGGCTGCACACTCAAGACATCCCTGACAAGCACCGCGCTGAATAAGCCCTGGACTCTCAACTCCCCACAAAGGGAGCCATACAAAGCCATGCGTCCTGAGGGCTATAAAAACTGTTTCCCCTCTCCGCCCACCTCAGGCACTGCACAAGCTGTCAAGTTCAGCGCCGGGGCAACACAGCTGACCCCCCAACGTTCCAAATGTAACCTTTCAGCGGTAACCTTGGCGACTAGCCTTGGCAGCCATAGCGATTGAGGAGACTGGCATTTCTAGAACACAATAAGAGCACTGAGTGCAAGCCTGCTCTGCGTCGCTCAGCGATGGGGGGAAAGAAAAAAAATGGGGGAAAATATACAGACGAGGCTATTTTCATGGCTCAACTAAAGATGGCCTTGCAGCAACTAGCTGGTGTGTGTGTGTGTGTGTGTGTGTGTGTGTGTGTGTGTGTGTGTGTGTGTGTGTGTGTGTGTGTGTGTTGAATAAGTTTCTACAGAGAAGCGGATCTGGCTATAAATACTTTGTCAGGGCACCTTGAGGGCTGTCCCACTCAGCAATAGTTCTAATCAGACTTCAAACGACACCAACATCAAAGTCAAATAGAAAATCCTCTGTTATTCTCTGCATCCTCTGCTGCATCAACTAATTCAGTTTCCTCGAATGTGATACTACCAGTACCTGTGGAGAGGGACATCCTAGGAGTCAATGTTCAGGTTGATTAAGTTGAAATGAAAAGTGTTGGTGTTTGGGGTTGAATCGAAAGTCAAGCTGGAGAGGCTAAAACTAACCATTGGCCATCATAAAGAACTACAAGAGGAAAAGGCAAAAACAAACCTCCGTTCACCAAGCACTCTCTTTGACAGTGTGACTTCACAATTTGATCAACAGCCACACGTACAGCGCATGTCAACGGAGGTACCGTACACACAGACCACGTGCACTGGTTTGATGTTTCCGCCCACAACGCCACTTGTTCTGTAGGAAATAGTGTCTCTGAACCCTTAACCTCTTAAAGTTCGGGGTGGTCGGTACCGGGTTCAATGACTTTGAACTTGAACTTGATCTTCATTCCGCAATTGTTTAAAATCCAGGTGGTGTAATAAACCCAGGAACATTATATATCATTGGAAAGTGTAGAACCTCAGGAACACACCTAGCACTACTATACAGGGATTTGAACATATTGTATGTGCATTATTATCAATTTATTACACAATGTCACCTTTCAAATTTGACCCCCTCAAGCACCCCTCGCCTGATGTCTCCCTACCTTCCTAGGAAGAGTGGACATCCAAACATGAACATATCCTTATCAGCATGGTCTCAAAATGTCTGTTACAATCCAAGGTTTATGAGAGTGTAGTCTTTTTTTACTTTATTTCAACCAAAAGTTGTACAACTCCAGTCAAACAAAACCACTTTATTGTGAAAAAAATGATCATGTTTTTCCCCCTCAGGAATTGTGCTGTTTTTGTCCACACTTCCATATTTTTCACATGATCAATGATATTCCACATGATCCCCAGACTCTGCTGATTACATGGGCAGCACTGGGGTGGCTCTGTGACATTCCTACCCTGAAAGACAAGCCTTAGAAGAGAAGTAGGCAGGTCCTGTTTTACACAGCTTCGTATTGGCTCATTTGCTTTGAATGACTGCAGCTCCCTCAAAGCAAGAGCTAGAAACTCCATTCAAAGACTGAGTGATAGCCCAGAGTCCAGGTTTTCAAATGAGTCATATAGCTCTTCTGTATTACACCCAGGGACAAAGGAATCTCAAATCTGCTCAACAATACCCCTTTCTTACCATGTTTTTACTGTACATAGTGTACAGTACCGTACAGTACTGTACAGCAACATCTCTGTAATACTACCCAAAAGGCATATCCAACCATGGCTGATTACTGTATAACACCTCCAGGAGTATGCTTTCATATGTGACTATGATAAGGCTTCTAGCTCAAAAGGTTCTTGTACAGTAAGACCTTATATGGGGGGTGCATTTTGACTAACTAAAAAAAATACAAAAAGACACTTGGTAAAACGCATGTGTATATCCACACATAATTGTCTTGGTAAAGGTCATATATAGATGTAGCAAGTTCTCCTTTGACAAACAGCTTCAGTAGACCTGTGATGAAGTCTTAAATATGTTTCCAATGCCAAATGTATCAGCTGTACTGCTGAAATGTAGTAATTTCTAGGGGGTCTTCATGAACGCATTTCAGAAAAAAGATGTTCTAACCCCTGTAAGTCCTTGGCAGTACATCACAAAATCTTCCTGTCACTTCCTGAAGATTCTACAGAGTCTCTACTTTCAAATGGTACCAGCCACTTCATGATGGGTCAAAGTATGCAGACACAGGAAGCATCTAAGTAGACGTTGTGCAAAACTTTAAAAACACTCAAAAATAGCCCCGAAGCTTAAGAGGTTAAACAAACTTTAAAAAAATAGCCATAGTTATGCAGAATATTTACATCGCATAAGCTCCTTCCTTTTTTCCCAACAGCCGTCTGGTCTGACTGTTATCTGTGACCAGAGGTAACCCTATGAATAGATAGATGGGCTTTCTCTACATACTCTTTGAATGACTTACTTAACTCGTCAAGAGATCACTAGGGCAGCATGCATTCCAGACTCATAGCAGATAAGAGGACAAAGGGAATTCATTGTGTAACTGCCCAAGTCCCTACAGACAAACCAGAGAAATATGATCAACGTTACGTGTAGTATTAAAACTGTTTTTTTACTACCATGAAGTTACTCACACTGGCGCACTAATAATAACAGTACCCAGTACCACCAAAGTTCATGGAGCCTTCACCTCAGACAAACCAGTGTCTAAGGCATTTTCACAGCTGGTCCTGCCATAGAGGCTGTGATTTACACCCCTACCCAATGCATAAAACAAGAGGGCCCTCAAGGCTTGCATGGTGACCCATGAATGGCTTCTACTGTAATTTATTCCACTATTTACTTATATGAAAGGAGGCAAAGTGTGTATACTGCTGCATAGTGTGTGCATGCATGATATGGGCATCGTCTAAGCATCATCATTCTGTACAAATCAAGTATTTAGCTACCATCACTGCCATTAACACAACAAATCCGTCCCACCACACCTTACTCCACACTACAACATGGGGCATTGAGAGAATAAACACCAAGATAAAGGACTAAGGGGTCTTGGCTTGTAGACTCTATGGGTCTCTTGGCAATGCACGAGCTTGAAGGACGTGCTAGATTAAGGCAAAATGGTTGACGGGAAGATAAGCAGGGTATAACACCATCATCAAACACTAAAATTAAAATGCAATGTAACTGCACAACAACTTAAACGTACAGAACAAGTCTGCGTAGGGAAAATAGTTAGCAGCGTAGAGGTAACAGATGACGGAGGCAACATTTGACAGCCGACTGCCACCAGCCTAGATGCCCTAAAAATCAACTAGCTACCGGTACCCGGCCAGCATTGAGTAGAAGGCTGACCTGTGGGGTATTGGGTAGAGTCGAATTGTGATTTTTTTTGTTTGTCGAAAACCGCTGTAGCTATGATCAACCAACTTTGTGAATGGGTATATTCAAGCCCTCATTAACTTAACCATGTCTATGATTAGAGGGGCGTCGGTATTGAAGCAAGCTAGCCTGATGGACACATGCCATTTGGTTTTCCGTTGCCACCAGTGCCGTATTTTAGCAGCAAAACGACTGTCAAGCAGTGCTGAAGGTGAGGAAAAGCACATTCCAATCCACTCCTTCACAACTGCCAGATAGTGATCCTTCCGATCCGCAAACAGTAATGCCTGACCATTGCACTTCGTTAGCCAACTTAGCTATCGTAGCAAGGTGGCTAAGTTACCCCAGCTAAACTGAAACCCTGTGAGAGTTGGACAGTAACGCCATGGCACTACAGACCTTGTCAACTGTCATCTAGCAAAGCAAGATACAAAAGAAACTGCCACACATCCGACAAAAAGAATGGGTCAGGTGTTTGCCTTGCAATGCACCAGCATAAACTTCAGTGGAACAAATGCAAATGCATGGCTAATAATCTGACAAATCTTTGCCAACTCTAATGTGGTGCTGGATGAAAAGCTAATCAACGTTAGCTTGCTAGCAGTTGACACTACGCTTGCGCGGATCTCTATTTGGCAAGAGTGACCAGTTACCCCCAGGCCTCTGCTGCAAACGAAGACCCACGCTTATCTAATGACAGCGTTGAAAATCAAAGGATACTCAAGGTCAGCATCTTCGATTGGTAGTCAAAGGCCAGAACCTCTCCTTGCAGCCGCTGTCCCAGGCATGTTAGACATGAGACATGGCTCCCAACGTTAAAATACTCCCCCGGTCCAGGAGCCGCCATCTTCTCCGCCAGGAAACCGGAGCGCCAGATTTGCGTAAACTTACGTAATCACGTCACAGGCCAAGGGCGTGCCTCAAAATGTGTATGAATAGAGCTCTTCAGCGTTGACGTCAACTTGTATGCGGCGTTTGGACTACCGGTTCCATGGCGATTTTTTACATTGCAAAACGCCATAGAGATTCAGGTTTGGCAAAAATATAAGTTGCACGGCAACAACGAACATTAGCGTGTCCCCGCATCCCTTTCTCATTAGTGGAAGGGATCGTATCACCATGTTGGTGTATTCACATGTTAAATCACGACGATTATAATTCAATATTGCTAACCCCTTTCTGATCATTAAAACTTCCGAACTACATACTTTCCTTTGGTTGCCATGGGTACAACCTTCCGCACGTACATGCCGTTAGATACAGGCGCCGCTTCTGTAGTCACCAAAAGCTTCCGGGTTTAGCATATGGACGCAACATCGTATTTATGTCGAAGTTTGACACAAAATGATCAACCATGTCATACCTACAGCCTATTTTTAACACCCTCGACAGTTTGCGGGGGTTCGCTAAGCGCGTGCTTGCACTCGGAGCTTATTTGAAATTTACCCCTATTCATTCCCAATGGAGGCCGGAAGCCGATAGGAACCAGGACGTCCTTAAATGCTAACATGAAAGACTACAATCTACTACATGCTTCCGCTTCCGCTGAAGAACTCTATGGGGACTTATGAATGGTCGGAGATTCAATTAGTTCTAGGGATATTACGAAATAACTTGGCCCTGCCTTTGGAGTTAGAGCTCTAAATCTAATCCCAGACAAGAGTGTATCCCAGATGAGGGAAATGAACATACCTCCATTTTGGAGGGTCATTTAAGGCGATTAGATAAAACTTCAAAAAGTTCTATGCAAGGCTATATTTTGTTGATCTGTAGAGAGTGATCTGGCAAGTTTCATTCCATAGGCCTATCACAACAGCAGACACAATGGATAGGCCTACAGGCCCCAACAAGTCATTACCATAGTTGTTACCATTGTTAACATAGGGCCTACCGGTAGTTGTGTGGTCATATAACACTCTGCCCATTTCAGGAGGTCCTATGTCATTTAGAGTGGGTCAGTTACAGTAGGCTACAGTAGTGTTGGCCTACAAGTCGGCCTATCTCTGTCACACAAACATAGTAGCCTACATGGAATGAATAAAATTCACTTTTTCTTGTTCTCTTGTTTTTGCCATTATATGATGTCAGTCTGTGGCCAACATTTAGCTGTTGTTAAAATGCTCTAAGGCAGGGGTCAGGAACCTTTTTGGTGGAGAGAGCCATAAACGCCAACTTTTTAAAAAGAAATGTTCACGAGAGCCATACCATTTTACAAACACTGAATACAATCAAAAGCATGTATTTCAATTATGCCCAATTTTAGAGTGTACTGTCAAGTTATTGCTTTTATTGATAACAGGTAAGTATAGGGTTGCCAACTGTCAACTTCATTATGGTGAGGGCTTGGGAGAATTGTGTATTTCTTAGATGTAATTTCCTGCATTTTAACACTTATTAACCTCCCTTGTCCCGTCTCAACTCTATATGGAACCCATACTTTTATTTATAAATACAGGACGATTCCATATTTCAAGGGATGGTTGGCGACCCTAGATAAGTTAGAGCCATATACAGTTCCCAAAAGAGCCACATATGGCTCTAGAGCCATAGGTTCCTGACCCCTGCTCTAAGGCCTATCGCAAATTAGCAAAAGCGATACCTCCATTCCTGAAAGTTAGCTGTTTTTACATATTCCCTTGATTTAAGTTGTATCTCCCTGTTGTACCTCCAGCGGTTCTTTCAGTGGGTGATAGATTAAATTCTACCTCCAAGCTAGCTCATATCAAGCCAAGTCAAGTCACATGTATTTTAATGTAAAAAATCTATGCAACAGCACGGAAGTTTGAAATTGTGTTTGACTCCAACGTGCAGTTAAACTAAAACATACAAATAAGACATACAATAAGACAATGATCTCTCTCTCTCTCTCTCTCTCTCTCTCACACACACACACACACACACACACACACACACACACACACACACACACACACACACACACACACACACACACACACACACACACACACACACACAGTGCAGTAAAAAACAAACAAAAAAACACTAGGTCTATCTACCAGCTGGTATGGGATTGCTAGGCTGGAGCTAAAGATCACCAGACTAAGAGAACGACTGGAAGTAGCCTACAAGAAAAACAGAAAATTAATTTAGAGGATCGAAGTAAAAGTTGAAAGTGCATAAGTAAAAAAACAGCTGGTGTACTCAGAGAATGATGTACAGGAGCAGTGATTTGCTTTATTGAGTTTTTTTTTCAGACCAATAAAACAACACTTTAAAAAAGGATGAAAAGAGAGAAACAAAACTCAAGGCCAAAGGCATTAAAAAGAAAGCAATAAAAAGGGGGCTTTAACATGTACAGATAAGCAAAAACACGCTTGAGACTTTTTAATATTCCCTTTAAGATCCTTGCTGAATTTGCAGAGGCTGCCACGTGGAGCAAGCAGCATGCCACACTTCCAAAATATACAGAAAAGAAAAAAGAAAAAAATGAGGAGAAATCAAAGGGCAGATTGAAAGGGACAGCGATTTTAATGAAGAATAGTCACAGTAATAGATTGCTCAAATAGCGTGTATTGCACATGTGTACACATTTATGCACTTATATATACACGTGTATAACAAGTAGTATACACAGTCTTGTATTGTTGCAACAGGAAAGCATTTGAGAGAGAACACAAGAACTTAAGGAATGTGCTTTGATCATTTCAAAACATCTGCATTTTAATATGACCAGAGAAAGAAAGGAGAGAGAGAGAGAGAGAGAGAGAGAGAGAGAGAGAGAGAGAAATAGAGAGAGAGCATTAAAAATATAAGGTTAAAGGACAGTGACATAATTTAACATCCAACCACGGAAAGTGGATATTTGAAACACCAACGCAGTGGAAGGACACAAATGTAAGAGACAACTCTCTTTCAAAAGTCAAAAAATATACAATTACTCTTTAAACCTTGACGATCATAGGTCACTACATATACACAACGTATGAAATATCAATAAATATACATATTTACTGAATAGCAAAATAGTGTGGCAGCAACAATAAAGCTATATCGTCAATGGAGAATGAGCTGAAAGCTTTACAAACACACCCCCTCACACGCTTTCACACATGGTTGTCTCCGTTGTCTTTGTGAGGCATTTTGTATGTGCTAGGCAATGTGTAGAATTAACAACCTGTTTATTAAACCACCTGGAAATGTTAACGGTTGAAGTGTTGAGAGGGTTGAACACAATGTCTGGATTAGTGTTTCTGTGTGTGTGTGTGTGTGTGTGTGTGTGTGTGTGTGTGTGTGTGTGTGTGTGTGTGTGTGTGTGTGTGTGTGTGTGTGTGTGTGTGTGTGTGTGTGTGTGCGTGTGCACGTGTGTGTGTGTGTGTGTGTGTGTGTGTGTGTGTGTGTGTGTGTGTGTGTGTGTGTGTGCGTGCGCACACGTGTGTGTGTGTGTGTGTGTGTGTGTGTGTGTGTGTGTGTGTGTGTGTGTGTGTGTGTGTGTGTGTGTGTGTGTGACAAGCCATGTCACAAAAACAGTCCTCTTGTTAAGCTGTGATGGCGTTATGCAGCGGAGGTGTGTTGAAAAGCAACACTGACAGAGGATTTACTGTATGCGCATGTGGCACAAACTTCAAATGGTCAATGTTGAACACCAAACCATTACAAGGTCAACCAAAGTCACAGTAGTTCCAGAAGCGGTCAGCATGTCCCCATACATACAGAGAGATCACACACACATCGGAGAAGACAAAGTGTGTGGGTGTGTGTACTTTACAGTGTGTGTGTGTTCCTGCTAGGCATCCATAGCTGTGTGTGTGTGTGTGTGTGTGTGTGTGTGTGTGTGTGTGTGTGTGTGTGTGTGTGTGTGTGTGTGTGTGTGTGTGTGTGTGTGTGTGTGTGTGTGTGTGTGTGTGTGTGTGTATGTATGTGTGTGTGTGTGTGTGTGTGTGTTTCAAAGCAAGACCCACCTCACCTCCTATTTCAACTGTAACTCTGTGATGCCATGCTAGGCACACCTTCTCCTCTCCTGCCCTCCCCTCCCCTCTCCTCCCCACACCTTTTCCTCATACCTAGTTGCGTCACCAACCAACTTTGAAAGTCAACATTATGCATCGGTTAACTGGACTGTGCATTGTGGAAAACCACACAAATCAGGATAGGTTACCGCAACTGCCTACTGGAGGTGGAGGTTGAGAGTTTTAGAAAAGTGTTTCCACAAAGACGCAAATTTGCCACATAGTGATGTTGTAGACAAGACTGAGCAGCTTCGGTAGTAGTGACCCTCAGTGTCTCAGTCCTATAGTGATTGGAATCGTGGTAAGATGTAACGCAGGAGGAACTTCCAAAAGAATAGAAAACAAAAGGTCAAAGGTCATCTGGGGGGTGGTGGAAAAAAACATTTAGGAAGGTATACAGATTTTTTTGGGGGGGGGGGGGGGGGGTTAGGGGACACCAAGAAGAGTTATGACTGGATTTAGTTTCCTCTTTTTTGTAAAAAAAAAAAAAAAAGGTGGGGGGAAACAGTACACACAAATTTCCTCAGCGATCATTTCTGACTCCAAATAAATAAGTAAAAAAGAAGGGTGATGAGTCAAGAAATGTGTGTCAGAAATTGAACACGAATTAAGAATGCACACAGGTCCACAATTTAAAAAAAAAACAACAACACTGTGTGGACAAACAGCAATGTATTCAAAAATACAACGAGACAATGCACCACATCCACCCTGGTTTTCACTTTCACGTCAATTTCATTTCTTGATTTTTTTTTTTAAACTTCTGAACAACCAATATTCATTTGTGGATAAACTGTTAACAATAATATCTGCTCAGCTCGCTAAGATTCATTTGTGACCTTGAGCACTGATCAGAGAAGCATAAACTGCCAAAACTGACTGGACAGTAGCCTTGATTGACAGGTGACCAAACCAATGACCAAATACACTGGGGAGGAGTTTACAGAAATGACACAGAGGTCTCTAAGGACCTTGTAGTTTTGTTGGGCTAAGTGTAAAGGGGTGTGTGTATGTTGTATGTGTGTGTCTGTGTGTATTTGTAAAGTGGTGCTACACCTTATTGCCTAAAATAAATTGTCAGTCAAAATCCTGCTTTTTGTGTCTGTGCGTGTGTTTCCCAACAAAGGATAGAGCTT
Organism: Engraulis encrasicolus; assembly: GCF_034702125.1. Classification (NCBI taxonomy): domain Eukaryota; kingdom Metazoa; phylum Chordata; class Actinopteri; order Clupeiformes; family Engraulidae; genus Engraulis; species Engraulis encrasicolus. Next base: position 36,732,306 of record NC_085858.1, on the reverse strand, counting down.
TGCTGCACAAAAGGGGCTATTGTGCACTCCTGCACTCCATACATCAATAAAAAAACAAAAACACAAAAAATAATACACTGTGCTTATGATCTCCCAAAACATTACGCCTCTTTTCAGATTCAGAGAAGCAGTCAAACCCAAGACCTGGGTCAACACTGATATCTGACTGTTTAAATCTTATTTTCTATACACGGTTTTTTATTTTATACAAAAAAGATGTCCATAATAAAAAAGTGACCATGTACATTTGTTTTCCTTTCATCAATGGAAAAAAGTAGCTCATCATCATCCTCAACTCGGTCTGTCCAAAAAGAAGACCGGACTGGGCGAGCGAAAAGGAAACGCTGGCGGTATCTACAGGCGACAAGAGGAAGTGAATTCACAAACAGCTTGGTCGCATTATCAGGATATTCTTAGTGTGTGTGTGTGTGAGGCCCACTGTCTGCCCACAAGCAGTGGACCAATCTATGAGCCAGAAATAAAACAACATCAGGCAACAGGCCATATGACCATAGCCCTTAGACCAGGAGCTGCACTCGGAGCAGAGAGAGAGAGAGAGACAGAGAGAGAGAGAGAGAGAGAGAGAGAGAGAGAGAAAGCAGAAAAAGAGACAGAGAGGGAGACAGGGATACCCATGCTGAGCTCAGTGCCTGTATGGCTTAAGGGCTCTTAAAATAAAAAGGAAAATAAAATTAAGGCAATTCAACCGAAGAGACTGGCTAGTAACAGATAAAGGATGGGCAGGATGGGGAGTTGAGTAAAGCATGCAGAATGTCCTTTCTCCATTTCATTGTTGGTGGAATTCCTTTATTATTATCATTATTATCGCCATCTTTACTTTAAACTACTACTTCTCAGAAAAGGCACCACGTTCTTTGTCAAAGCACATCTCTCTTTTTTTGCGCGCCGAGTTGCCATTGCTGGTCAGTCAGTCAGTATCAGGGCCAGGCCAGGAAACAAAAAGTCTCAACGATCAGAAGCCACTCCCACTCCCACGGGACTGCCCGTACCTGTGGGTTGTGTGCCAGTGTGTGTGTGTGGGTACGCGTGTGTGTGTATGAAGAGCTGTCAAAAGTGTGTGAACAAAATAAAAGTTACTTTTGATGTTGTTGTTGTTGTTTTTGTTTTTTTCAATTGGGTTATGGCCGCTGTGAACACGAGGGCAGCACAGCAGCCTTAAAAAATCAAAATGGCGGAGGAGGGGTCCGCGGGTGGCCATCAGCCACCTGAGCCCAAAACACAGCAGTTATCACACATGAAGAAGATATTGTACAGTATTCATATATACGAAGCTCGTGTTTACAGGACGTACAACACGTACAGAATCCACATAAGCCTATACATACACCGTATCCGTTATATACGATTGATTGTGTGCTTCTTTGAACAAATTGTTATTGTACAGACAAACATGTATTCCAATCAACAGACGTCGAGTAGAGGAAAGAGGTATGCATGTTTGTGACAGAGAGCCCCAAAAAGTTGTCATCAAAAGTCTTGTGTTATTCTTTAGAGAGAGAACACATTTGGGATCAGTGTGCGGTGGTTATAACATATGTGTTTCTCTTTATATGTGTGTGTGTGTGTGTACTATTGAGTATATATGTTGGTAAAATAGTTGTGCTGCTTATTGGCTTTTTCCATTTTGAAAAAAATGTCCTGAAGACCGCTGTTCTTTTTTCCGTCCTCGAAAAAAGTAGCACAGGAAATGTACACAGTCGCTTCCGTCAATGTGGCGACCAACTCCGCCAGTGCCATTGTCTCTTTTTTTTCTCCTCTGTTGTTGTTGGTGCTTTAGTTTGCTCCAAAAAAGAAATACATCGTATTAACAACAAGTGTCATATAAACAAAAGGCTTCGGCAGAATGTCCCGCCTCTTCCTGCTCATCCACCTGTCAATCAATCAAATCCTCCCCTGGCTCCTTGAGACGGAGAGAGATACACAGAGAGAGAGAGAGAGAGAGAGAGAGAGAGAGAAGGCATTTGATGCCTCTCTCTCCTGTTCATCATTCTCCCCCAACACACACGTGTGCAAATCACACATAGCCACTCATCGCAGTACACTGACCTGAGGACACCTGTGAGAGTGTGTGTGTGTGTATGTGTGGTTGCGTCACAGGTGAGGCAGGCACAGGTGAGTTGGTGTGTGTGTGTGTAGGGTTCCGATGGAGGAGTAGGGGAGGTGGGGTGAGTGTGGAGAGAGGAGAGGAGAGGAGAGGAGAGGGTGTGTCCCGAAGGTCACTGCTGCTCGGTGCGGCGGGGGTTTGTGTGTTCATATGGACGGGGGCTGCTGTAGTTAAGGGAGACGCCGCAGGTCGCGACAGGTCACGCTGCCCTACAGCACCGGCTCCTCCTCCATCGGCTCCTCCACCGACCTGCAACAGGAAACAGGAAGAGGGACGACAGGAAGTCAGTGCTGCTGACTGTCTGTAAAGAGCGCCGATTCTCAGGCTGTGTTCCAAAATGGAAGGCAGTTTCTCGATGACTCTCTCCCTGAATATAGAGCTGTCTAATTAGATATGACTTCGGTCATTAAGTATCTTCTGAAATGTTTGTTTCAAAACGGCACTGCTCTGTGGCATTGGTATGTATTTGACATTACGCCGTTGCTATGGTTGGAGTTCAACATTTGTGACGGTAGATTACATAGCCTAGTTTACTAACGAAATTGTGAAAATAGACTACAAATAGATCGAGCAACATCATATTTAGATACGACAATGTTAATTTCTTGCTTCAATTTTAATCAAATAAATTAAGTGTCAAACTAAAGCCAATTTTAAGCCAGTAGAGCAGGTGTGGTAGCAATGTTTGTTTACAGAATCGCCTTTGCGGGGAAGCTGGCGAAAAGCATTCTACTCTACGGCACCACTCTAGTGTTTCTTCTTGCTCACATCCATGTCCTCATTTCACTGATGACAACACAGAAACAATGGAGGCTGCTGTGGCAACGAGGGGACCATGAAACGATCTCCCATGACGACGGTGCCGTACCTGATCTCGGTGGCGGCGGCCTGCTCCGTGTCCACTGTGAGCGAGGCCATGGCCGTGACGGTGTCCGCCTCGTCCTTCTCCCTCCTCTGGGCGTCCAGCAGACACTGGCCCACCGTAGGAGCCAACCGCTGTAGCGAAGCCCAGTGTTTACCTGGAGAGAGAGAGACAGAGAGAGAGAGAGACAGAGAGAGAGAGAGAGAGAGAGAGAGAGAGACAGACAGAGAGACAGAAAGACAGAGAGACAAAGTAGGGGAAACAGAGAAAAACAGAGATCCAAGACATTAAGAAGCAAAACGTCAGCCTTTTCCCGTATACATAAGCTTTCAGATAATATGCTGCGTTAAAGGGCTTTTACAGTGATAGGGTCCTATAAACAGAAAGACAAAGACAGTGTTGGTACTAATAATGCTGCTGTACTGGTGGTGACGGTGATGATGGCCAGTGTTGCCAGATTGGGCGGTTACCCGCCAAATTGGGCTACTTGGGATGGCCGTCTGCAGGTAAAAACGGAAAAAAATTGCCCATTTGGTGTTTTTTTCTGCAGTTTTGTGCCCATAGAAATTAATGCAATTTGTTGAAATTGGGCAGAATTGAGCGCATTTTGGCGGTTTTTGAGAACCTTTTGGCCGGGATGTGATCACACACATCAGGCAAACTGATGATGGCAGTGTTGGTGCCAGTGTTGGTGGTTGGTGTGGTGTGGTGGGACTCACTCTGGATCTCGATGACTCTCTCTAGCGAGGCGGCCGCTTTCGGACACGGCTTCTCCTGCAGCACCGACTCTGGCAGAGGGTCCAGCTGTGACATCACAAATGTCAAAGGTCAGTAAGTATCCATCAACAGTTCAAACCAGAGCCATGGAAGTAACGGTAGGGACACATAGACGTGAATTAGGCCAAGCAAAGCGAATTTCGCCATTCATTCCTATGAGAGAGGCGAAGGCAAGCGAAAGCAAGCGAACAGGAGCGAAATCATTTAACCAAGTTTAATAGTATGCAAATGAGGAGCGAAATCGCCTGCGGCAGCCCAATCAAATCAACAACATAACTGTTCCATTCCATTTGATTCGCCACAACGACCTGATGGCGGTTGAGCCGTCACTGAATTTCACCTCTCTTCGCTTCGCTCTGTTCGCCTGCTATGTGTCCCTACCGTAAGAGGTAGGCTAATCCCATTGATATCCGTGTTGAATTTTTACACAAACATAGCGGCTCATGGTGGCTTTGACACACAGAATACCATTGGCATAGTTCCAAAATAGTTCCAGGAAGTGAGTGTAGAACACAGAAAGTGCAGTAAATCTTTTCATTCATTTTCACGTTGTCTTTTCTTGTTATGTAGTGGTTCTGTGTTAAGGGCCGTACACACGTCGCTGCTAGTTACTCGCTTGGTGAATGAACTCAATAGAATGTCAATGTGTCCCAGCGAGACTTGCAGGCGAGTAGGCGAGTACTGTACAAGCGATGCGATGTGGGCGGATCCCGTGTTGAAAATATTTTATCTTCGAGCGAGGCGAGTAAGCGAGTAACCAATTGGAAGGCAGAGTTCGGTACTTCTCGCCTGTTCATTGGCTTTCAGCGAACGTTCCATGAAAGAGAGGCGAGCAGGCGAGCAAGCGAGAAGCTACTAAATAGCAGCGATGTGTGTGTACGGCCCTTTAGTCTGGAAGCGCAGGGGTGGGGCAACCTACGTGTATATCTCGAGGGCCATTTACGGCCCTTGAGGCCGTTTTATCTGGCCCCCAATATAATTTTAATGTTATGCAGCTTCACATGAAATATGAATATTTTGTAAAGTAATCTTAGAAATTACATTTGCAATACAATTAAGTTATATTTCAGGGGACCTAGAGAAGGTGGGGTCTGTTTTAAAGGTGGCTGCCTTCAATATAGGCCTAATGTGCAGGGGGAAACCCTGGTTTGTAGTACGGCCCTTGGAGAACGTGTACGGCCCTTGGAGGAATTTGAAGTGGCCCCTTGAATGAAAAAGGTTCCCCACCCCTGCAAATCTAGCAAATAGATTGGAAGCGGTATTGCCTCATTCAAGAGATGTTCTGCACCCTCGGATGTTCCAAACTCTCTGGTGCTGACTGAAATGATTATGGGACCATTATGTGTATTTTGAAAATGATTCAGTGTTGCTGTCATGGCAACGTGCACACCTCCAGGTGCTTTTTGAGTTTAAAATGCACTATATGCACCGTGGCTTGTGGGTGTGTGGTGGTTTGTGTTTGTGTAAATTGTGTATGTGAGTAAGCGTGAGTGTACGACGGCACCCGAGGAGTTCCATTACCACAGGTGATTGAGAGTGCATGTGTGTGGGAGTAGCAGTGGGAGTGCTAAATAATAAAATGCGTGTATATGCGTCAGCATCTGTAGCAGGTGTGTGTCATTACGTGTGTGCAGGAGTTTTACATAACACATGTAAGTCTGTATTATTGCATGCGTTTACATGTGTGTGCATGTGTGTGTGTGTTTGTTTGCAAGAGGGAGATTTTACATAATGTGTGTGTTGTGATACCTCTCTGTGTATGAGTATGTGGTTGTATGTGTATGTGTGTGTATATTTGCGTGTGTGCATTCGCGTGTGTGTTCATATTCATGTGTGTGTGTTCATGTGTATGAGCATGTCCGTGTGTGTGTGTGTGTGTGTGTGTGTGTGTGTGTGTGTGCGTGTATGTGTGTGTGTGTGCGTATGTGGTTCACTGTATGTGTGTGTAAATGTGCGTGTTGACATTTGCGTGTGTGTTCATTTCTTTGTATGAGTATGTCTTTCTGAGTGTGTGTGTGTGTGTGTGTGTGCGTGTGCGTGTGCGTGTGCGTGTGTGTGTGTGTGTGTGTGTGTGTGTGTGTGTTCGCGTACCTCATCTCCCAGTAGTGCTGCCACACAGGCCTCTGATGCGTCGCAGATGGCGGTGAGGTCATGCCCCCCCTCCAGCGCCAACACCACCCGCGCCCCCGCCAGCCTCATCAGCTGTTTAGTCAGGTGCCCGAAACCTACACACACACACAAACAAACACATGCAGCATTACAATTTACAGTTCTATTACGCACGTGCACACACACACACAGTCATCACACATCACACACTCACACACTACAGTCATACACAAACTGTTGTCCAACCATGTCTCTGTGTAGAAAAGCTATTGCCTCAGACATACACACCAATCCCCCTGTTACAGTTAAAGGTGGGGTTGCAGGTTACCCATTTTAAGAAAATGTACTATTATGACATCACGTTGGGGGTTCCGCAGGCTCATAGGAGTCTATGTAGAACCTTAGAATTCTGGGCGA
>NC_085858.1:36698516-36706016 GCF_034702125.1 Engraulis encrasicolus | reverse complement strand
ACAATGACCTGAATGAATAATGAGAGAGTCCTCTTCACAGACTAATGGCCTGTGTCCACTATAGAAGACGCAGCAGTGGGCTGCCAGGCACACACACACACACGCACACACACACACACACACACACACACACACACACACACACACACACACACACACACACACACACACACACACACACACACACACACACACACACACACACACACACACACACACACACACACACACACACACATACACACACACCAACCATCTCCACTCCACTGCAGCAACCCCCCCTTCTAGAATGTTCTGTTCCGTTCCGTTCCGTGGTGGAGTGTTCCAGAGTGCGGCAGACAGGCGGGAATAGGGTCACTCGCTCCCTCCGACCTTCAGCATTCAATCTTTGCGTGCTTGAGTAAGTTTCGTACTTGGCTGAAGTGGACAGTTACACAACGTCGAGGGCTTATTAGAAATGCATTGTGTTGAGTGGAGTGGAGTGGAGTGGAGTGAATAGGGGCTGCTTTATTTTAGGGTCCCCTTGAGTGCCAAAGAGCTGAAAAATAACTTTTTTTTTCAGTCTGTGAAGGAAGCACTTATGCATCTAATACTTGGTGCGCGCAGGGTAGGTAAGTGTACCCACCTTATGTGATGCTTCTGCGTGGACTGCAGACGCCTCTCAGAATGGTTGAAAATTGACTTACTGTATATTGCTACTTTCCTTTTCCTGAAAACTTAAATTCTGCGGATTTCTGTGTCTGTGTATGAAGCATGATGACGGGACCGTAAAAACGCGGCCATGTGAATGACAGAGGCCGTGGAAAATATGACTGCCCTCCTTTTCAGCGCGGAGGTGAGGCTTTCGCACATCTCTTCATATGTACGTACTTACGTACCCAATGAAAAAAATATTGAGTTATTGAATGCTGTGGCAACTCTAAAAGCAAAAAAACCCCAAAACACTTAACAAATGGACCTTTTATGAGCCTGCTGCCTGACATACCTGAAATAAATAAAATAAGATAAAAAAAAGAAAAATCAGGCAAATGCAAGTCTAATGGCATTGGACAGCATGCCATTTATGGAAGCAACATTTGAATAATATGGCGTAAGCTGGGTTATGGTACCATTTGACCTTTAAAGCATAGTTCATACAAGATGCTGCTCAAAGTAAATCCCCAGTTATTAAAAACACATAGGCAGTTGTCACAGTATGGGAAGGAAGATCATTTAACTGCCATTACCGCTTGAGTCATGTCACTAGTAACCAGTCATTGCTATTGCCGAGCCAAAGGAGGAGCAATTCAGATGACATGATGAGTTCATATGGGTAGAGGGAGACGTATTCTTACAGTGTCTCTACTTCGTGGAATAATTGGTGTATGAGGTGTGCAAGATCACGTACTGGTGTTGTTATTACATCAGTGAGAGAACTTCTACCTCTGCTTTATGCTTGTCTGCATAGGGGTAACACACACCCACACAAGACAGTGGCAGTAGCCCTCAGGTGTCCATAAGGGTAATTCATAATCACTCTCATACACCTGACAGTGTCAGTAGCCCTCACCAGTCCATGGGAGTAGTACACATGTGGCAAGAGTATTGTTGCGCTCTAGATGTTTCGAAAAATAACTAGGTGCGTGGACCCAAAAAAAGGAAAGTACAAAGTAGGAGCAGGTTCGCACACTAAACAAGACACTAAGGTCAAGCAAGGAGTTATTTTATTTTAGTCAGAGCAGGGTAGAGCAATCGGTTCAGGCTGTTGCCATCATCAGTGGTCTCTGCTCTCATTGTGAGCAGAGAGCACTGATGATGGCAACAGCCTGAAACGTTTGCTCTACCCTGCTCTGACTAAAATAAAATAACTCCATGCTTGACTTTAGTGTCTTGTTTAGTGCGCGAACCAGCTACAACTTAATAGTACACATGTACACATGACAGTGTCAGTATCATGTGTCGATTGGGGTAATTCACAATCACTTTCACACACAAGACAGGTTCAGTAGGCCTCACCTGTCCATACAACTAATTCACTAACAACATGACAGTGTCAGTAGGCCTCATATGTCCATAAGGGTTAATACACATGTACACCTGACAGTGTCAGTAGCTCTCACCTGTCCATAGGGGTAATTCACACACAGACATGATAGTGTCAGTAGTCCTCACCTGTCCGTAGGGGCCGTCGTCGTCGCCCTCCTTGAGCTCGATGGCCTCGTCCTCCTCGTCCTCCTCCTCCAGGTCGCTCTCGGTGCTCTCGCCCTTCAGCGGCAGAACGCGCTCCGACGGCGGTGACGTCTCGCCCGAGCCCTCCTTCTCTAGCCGCGGCTCCCGTGGCAAGCCCAGGTCCAGCCCCTCCTCCTCCTCGGCCCGGCGCTCCGCCTCCTCAGACATCTCGGCCGTCTCTGTCAGCTCCTCCTCCGTCTCCTCAGGGTGCGTGGGAGGCTGCCGCGGGAGGTCCGCCCCTTTGGACAGGATCTAGGAGGAAGGAGAAATGTTTATTGTCAGCCTGCTGTGATTGACATGCCAATGTATCCTGTGGACAGAGATGATTGGTTGGCTTGCTATGACTGACATGTCAGCTCCTCCTCCATCTCTTCCAGTTTGAGAGATTCTGAGAAATGTGATTGTCTAGACTTCTATGATTGACATGTTACTAGTGCCATAGACTACTATGGTGACTTGCTGTTGCTGAGCATACCAAAAATTATTCCCATTTTCATCCAATTGACATGGAAACATGACTTGAATCTTGAACGTGCTTAGAGGAATTAGAGAGATGATTGGTTGGTTGTGGCCTTGTTATGACCGGCATATTAGCATATTACCTATTAGCATATTCAGCTAACTGCTGAATGGTGTAAGTAACCATCCACCCAATTAAAGAGGACCTGGCGGGATGCTAGCTAAAAGGTATTACAATAGTGGCTGCTTTATTTTATTAGCTAAACTGCCTACTAAGTACTTCTTTGTTGAGTGTTTGTTATGGTTACTAATATTTCTATACTGTCATGTGAGCTTTAAAATAACCAGTGATCCAATATTGTCATCGTAAACTCACCTCTCAGAGGAAGGCAGCTGGTACTGCACTTACATATACTGTGCATAGTAGTGTACAGTACATCTAGGATATTTAACTTGCCAACTCCTCTACATAACAAGTGCAATTTCTTTGAATGGCAGTAACTACATGTGATGTCTTTGTGATGTATCTTTGTAACCAGGTTTCCTAATCCCAGATAGACTTAGTGCTTTGCTGGTTTTGGCATGTGGTCTGACTCTGCAGTCTATTCTGAGAGTATCGTGAGTCCACATTTCTTCTGGTTCCCCTTTTCTGCTCTGCTCTGTTGCAGCAGCAGCCCGCGAGGAACACCTCACCCCCTCGTGAGGTAGCGAAACAGCAGACACAGAGGAGAGCGGCTTAATATAATAATAAAGTATAAATCTGAGCTCAGCTGCGAGAGTGGAGGAGAGAAACACACCATCATTCTTCTTCACGACCACTCGGGGTCAGGTCGAAGTGTTTAGCCACCGCGCGCTAACCGCTTTGCCCAGCACAGTTACAGGCCACAGCGAGGAAGGGAGTGAGCTTGCAGTTACGTACCTCGGGACTGCCTTCTGTTTCTACAGCCTGCTTGTCATCGTAGCCCAAACAAACAGCGGCTTTAACGACCACTAATTTACACAGAATGCCCAAAATGGCATCATCTGTGAAATGTAATTGTCTGGTTTGGTAATGTGTGTGTGTGCAGGGTTTGTCATAGCGAATGTATACATCCTATTTATGTATGTACACTATATGCCTTATTTATGGGAGTGCAGCCCTGCCGAGTGGATCATGATTAGGCAATACTACTCTCTGCCCCTGCCTGACTACTTGTATAATCTCGTTTACACAGAACGCTGGAGATTTTAACAGAAAACAATGACTGACGGCTGAGTGGGTGGAAAATATGACTAGTTAGCTGGGAAATATTGAGATTTTGTAGTTTATATTTACTTTTATCCCTTTATTTGATAAGACAATGATGACAGAAAGTAAGTTGGAGAGAGTGATGGGGAATCATCAAATGACCTCGGGTCGGAATTGAACCCGGGTCCCAAGCGCAAGAGTAAGGTGCCATTTCAACCACGGCCAAGGCCGTATAAACTTTGTTTTGGATAATGGTAACTGGGAAGTATGAGTGTGCACTTTGGAGTGTGTGTGTGTATGTGTGGGTGTGTGAGAGAGAGAAGAGAGAGAGAGAGAGAGAGAGAGAGAGAGAGAGAGAGAGAGAGAGAGAGAGAGAGACAGACAGACAGACAGACAGAGAGAGACAGACACAGAGAGACAGACACAGAGAAACAGACAGGCAGACAGAGAGAGAGAGACAGTGTGTCTGTATGTTAGTGGTAGCGCCCCCTACCTTGTTGAGCTGGTACTGCTTCTGCTTCTCCAGGAAGTGCTGGTGCTGCTGCTGCATGACGAGCTGCTGCAGGGCCTGGGGGCTCTGGGGGAGCGGCGCCGATTGGGTGCGGCTCAGGGGGCGGTGCCGAGGCAGCTTGTTCACCGTGCGCATGTTATTGGACACACGCTCGCCCGTCACCAGCGGAGACTGGCCGTACATGGGCACTGTGAGGGGGGGAAAGGAAAGGAAAAGGACATGGAGGTGTTATAATAACTGGAGAAAGTGCTTCTGATGGGGCTCTGATGATGGCCTAAGGGCCGGCACGCGTCTGCTTGTGGACATGGTGGTACAATTAATAATGAGATTCAGCTCGTGAGTGGGATTTTGTCATCCTCAATAAGTTGCATCTAACCCGCCGACATCCTGAAACTGAGATTTCAGGTGAACAGAGATTCTACTGGACAGACTCAGTGTTGGCTCAGGTTTTAATGTATGTAGAATAGAATATAATATAATAGAATAGAATAGAATAGAATAGAATAGAATAGAATAGAATAGAAACGAATTGAGCAACTATTTTCTCATTTCAACTTCATACACAGCAACAGGGTGTCTTCAAACAACCATTCTAAAAAACAGTTCTAACAGTGCAGTGTAGCTGATATCGAGTGACGACATGGGGGGTTATGCTAAACATTTCTCACACATTAAACCCCAACAGCCCCATAACAGCTCCATAAGACTTTAAGCACTGCCAAGTCCTGACGCAGCTGTTATGTGACGGCGTGGTGTGGAACGGCGCTCTAACGGTGCGATGCGTATCTAGTGGACGGACTCAGAGTCGCAATGTTTTATGGCGGAGTATAAAAGTAGACATAAAGCAGACACTGGTCTGGAGCGTCCTGAGAGAGAGGCAGGAATGAAAAGAGGTCTGATCTAAACAACACATCAAGGTGCAGTCAGTCAGCTCGGGCAAGCAGTCCAGAGCAGAGGTGCTGGAAGTGTGTGTGTGTGTGTGTGTGTGTGTGTGTGTGTGTGTGTGTGTGTGTGTGTGTGTGTGTGTGTGTGTGTGTGTGTGTGTGTGTGTGTGTGTGTGTGTGTGTGTGTGTGTGTGTGTGTGTGTGTGTGTGTGTGTGTGTGTGTGTATGTACAGTTAGGGCCATAAATATTTGGACATCTGCACAATTTTCATGTTTTTGGTGCTGTACACCATCCCAATGGATTTGAAATGAAACAAACGAGATGTACATTAACAGCAGACTTTCAGCTTTAATATGGGCGTGTTTGCGTCCAAATCAAGTGAACTGTGAAGGAATTATGACATTTTCTATCAGTGCTACCCCATTTTTAAGGGACCAAAAGTAATTGGACAGTCTAGTATTTATACATCAAACTTTCAATTTTTAATTATTTGGTTGCAAATACTTTCCAGTCAGTTACAGCCTGTAATTTGCAATCCATAAACATCAATAGACACTGGGTTTTATCCCTGGTGATGCTATGGTGAGCTCTCTATTGCAACAGTCTTCAGTTCCTGCTTATTCTTAGGGTGTTTTCCCTTCAGTTTTGCCTCCAGCAAGTGAAATGCTTGCTCAACCGTACTCAGGTGAGGTGATTGACTGGGCCATTGAATAATATTCCACTTTTTTGGGGTAGAAATGGCTAGTGGCTTTCAGATGAAGCTTTGGGTCATTGTCCATCTGCACTGTGAAACATTGTCCAATGAGTCCAGAACCATTAGGTCTAATATGACATGATAATATAGCCTGAAAATCCTCAGAATTCATCCTGTGGCTTTTGTCGGTAGTCCTCATCATCAATAAATACAAGGGGATAATCGTATTGACAGATATGCATGCCCACACCATGACACTACCACCACCATGATTCACTGATTGGGTGGTATGCTTTGAATCATGAGCAGTTCCTTCCCTTCTCTATACTAATTTCTTCCCATTACCCTTGTACAAGATGATTTTTGTCTCCTCTGTCCATAGGATGTAACTCGAGACCTATACAGTCTTTTTAAGACGTTGTTTGGCAAAGCCAAATCTGGTATTGCTATTTCTGATGCAATCAATAATTTACATCTTTTAGTGAACCCTCTGTATTTCCTATGGTGAAGTGTTCCTCAATGTTCTTGATCTTTTTCTTGATTGTTGCCTTGGACATGTATCCACCGTTCACCTGGACACTGTTCTACATCTGGCCAACTGCTGGGAGATGGGTTTTTGTTCACCAGATACAGAATATTGCCTGTCATCCACAGCATTTGTCTTCCATGTCTGCCAGGTAATTTGGTGTTGCTCTGGTATTTCTTTTTTCCAACATTCTGAACTCTTGAATTAATCATATTCAATGTTTCCCCATCTTTCAAATGCATTCGTTTTGATTTTTTTCCACCTTATGATGGCTTGCATCACTGATGGTGACAGATGGACTTTGGATCTCATGGATATTCCGTAAAAATATATGGAAATGCAAATGGAACACTTCAAATGAACTCTAAGACATTGTATTGACATCTTGGTGATGGTGTAGTATGGGGATAATACACATCTGACTGGAAAATAGCTGAGAAGCCTACTGTCCAATTACTTTTGATCCCTTGAAAAGTGGGCAACACATACAAAAAACGTTGCTATTTCATTCCTGTTTATGCGATATGGATTTTAACACCTTCACATTAACGCTAATACAGTTAATGCACATGTGTTTTATTTCAAATCCATTGTGGTGGGGTATAGGGTGGAAAAGGATGATAATTGTGTTGCTGTCCAAATATTTCTGGCCCTAACTGTATATGTACTTGTTATATAGAACATTTGTGGTTGTGAGGAAATGTTGGTCGGTCCTCACAGCCATTTAATATATTTTGTTGTTGATGAAAAAATGAATAGTGTAAAACTTACTGACAGGTTAGGGTTAGGGATTGTTTTGGTCTGGGCACCGTTTAGCATTCTTTAGTTTTGAAAGCTAGTAAAATGCATTCAATGGAAGGTCCTCACAAAGATAGTAATACAAGTGTGTGTGTGTGTGTGTGTGTGTCTGTGTGTGTGTGTGTGTGTCTGTGTGTGTGTGTGTTTGTGTGCGCGCGTGCGTGTGTGTGCGCGTGCATGTGTGTGTGTGT
>NC_085858.1:36688516-36696016 GCF_034702125.1 Engraulis encrasicolus | reverse complement strand
CATTTGTGCTATTCAAAACAATGGATCAATCAATCTTAAGTGGGTATACTGAAATCCCTGAAATTTAGAAGTGGGTATACTCCGTATGCAACATGATCTCCAAAAATTCTGTGCTCCTGGACACGGATGTTAAGGACACGAAATCCGTGTCCAGGAGCACGGATTTTGCCAAAATTCCGTGCTCCTGGACACGGAATTGTTTTCCGTGCTCCTGGACACAGAATTGTTTTCCGTGATGGACACACAGAAGTGCTCTCTTTATACTCCCACAGCTCTATGTTTCCACAGTCTTTGACCTCAATCAAATATTTTTTCTCAAAAAAAGCATTTCTTACTGACAGGTTAGGGTTAGGGATTGTTTTGGTCTGGGCACAGCTAGTATTCTTTCATTCATTATATGAATTTGATAGCCTATCAACCAACTGGAAAAGGTATTTCTCAAAAATATGTCTTTAATGACAGGTTAAGGTTAGGGAATGTTTTGGTCAGGGCACAACTTAAATTGCTATAGCATTATTTTGCTTAGGATTAGCATTTGGTATATATTTTCTAATGATAGAGTTAACACAGTGCTGTGAGTATATGGAAAGCACTTCCGTGTGCCCATCACGGAAAACAATTCCGTGTCCAGGAGCACGGAATTTTGGCAAAATCTGTGCTCCTGGACACGGATTTTGTGTCCTTAACATCCGTGTCCAGGAGCACAGAATTTTTGGAGATCAGGCTGCCGTATACCTGCGTTCTACGTAGACTACACCACTGCCTTTCAAGTGTGCAAGTGTACTAGGCCTATAACAGTACATTTGCTTCTTCTCACCAACATCACACCTGAGAAACATCTTAGAAAAAGGCTCTTAGCGAATATGGAGTGACATTAAAAAAATAACCTATTTTAGTCCTCAAAGGTGGACATCATTATTTTGTCGTAGTTTGATGTCTGCCCACAGTTACACCCCGTACATGTTTTTATTTGCTGAAGGCAGGAGGTTTTCTTCTTTACTGAAGTATTTGAAACACACACATACACGCACACGCGACTTAGTGTTGGGATCACAGAACCAAAGCGGCTAAATCTGTCTCAAACGCAGCGCTCCATTGCAGCCATAAACAAGTCCACTGTGTCCTGTGAAGCGTGTGTGTGTGTGTGTGTGTGTGTGTGTGTGTGTGTGTGTGTGTGTGTGTGTGTGTGTGTGTGTGTGTGTGTGTGTGTGTGTGTGTGTGTGTGTGTGTGTGTGTGTGTGTGTGTGTGTGTGTGTGTGTGTGTGTGTGTGTTAGTGGGCCCGCTGTGGCCTGTGACAAAAAGTCGGGCGAAGACACAAATGCCGTCATCAGCGCCTGAGTCAACGGAATCGCCAGTGAAATAAAACATTCCACACGGATAGAGAGACTGAGAGAGCGAGGGAGGGAGAGAATAAATGAGGGAGGCAGAGAGAAAGAGAGAGCAAGATGAAGTGGAATGGAGAGAGAGAGAGAGAGAGAGAGAGAGAGAGAGAGAGAGAGAGAGAGAGAGAGAGAGAGAGAGAGAGAGAGAGCGAGTGAGAGAGAGAGCGAGTGAGAGAGAGAGAAGAAAACAGCGAGAGGGGTGAGAATGTGTGTTTGTGGCGAGGTGCCCTACTTGGAAGAATGATGTCACTATTCTATTCTCTGCATTAGTCAATGTGCTTGGCTGGCTGTGAGCAGAACAGAGGAGAGAAGAGTGGAGGAGAGGTAGGAGAGAGAGGAGGAGAGAGGAGGAGAGAGGAGGAGAGAGAGGAGAGGAGAGGAGAGGAGAGGAGAGGAGAGGAGAGGAGAGGAAAGGAGAGGAGAGGAGAGAGGAGGAGAGAGGAGGAGAGAGAGGAGAAGAGGAGGAGAGTGGAGCTACATCTGCACCATAATAACCAGGAAAAGACCTCACACTATATCAAAGCCCCAGTGTCAGAGAGCAGTCCAATGCCACATACTATGTCTTAGAGCACAAAAGCCACATACTATGTCACACATCAACATGCCCTATGCCACATACTGTGTCTCAATGGCAAACACCTTGCAGTTGCACAATGTCAGAACCTGAATGCTGTACTACAGCTTAATAAAACAACATGCCATATTCATTGGAACCGAAAAAACCCTTGCATGAATCGGAATCGGAATCCAAAGCCACATTCTATCTTGGAACCCAAACCCCACATTCTATATTAGAACCCACTCCTAAGTCTTGTGTGATGTCCAATGACATATACAGGTCGGTGGTGATGTCAGATCCCAAACGCCACATACTATTTGAGAGAACAAACACACTCTCCGGTATATCAGAGCCACAAAAGTACCCACTCTGCTGCAGCTGAACGCCACATGGTATAACAAAGGTCAAACACGTCCAGCTCTTTGGCAGAGCCCAAACCCCAAATGTTATTAAATATCCAAACGCCACACATCTAAAGCCACACACTAAGACCAGACTGGCATCATAAAAAGGTGTGTTTCCAACACGCTAGTGCATTCCGCATGTTGGTCTAATGCCTTTTCAAGTCATGGAGGGCAACGCCGCACAAAAGCAGTTTTGGCACGTGGCCAGCCTCTTGCGAAGTATCAAGAAGTTTTCCTGCGGTTGTGTCCATTGCTGAACAACAAACTGCTAAGCTGTGCCCTGACCTAAACCATCTCCAACACTAACCTGTCAGTAAAGCAATATTTCTGCAGCTTTACGTTTGCCAACAACAGCGAAACATGCGAGGATAAAGATGAAATTTTGCCCCGACCAAAACCATCCCTAACCCTAACCTGTCACAGGGTGCTGTAGTAGAGTTCAAGTTAACATGCAAAATCGTGGTGCACACACTCGAAGACGGTAAAAATCTGCGTTGTAGACATCATACGCATTCTCATGACGCCGTGTCGCTAAAAACCAAAACGACTCCCATTACCGTATATCAAAGTCGCGGGCTATTTGGGAGAACTAGCGTCACACAGGCAGCATAACAGAGCACTACGTATTTGGCGCAACTAACGCTCCCCACACCACACCGCAGACTAACTAGGTGGTCATTATGTCATCAGCACCCACCGCCACGGTCGAGCCGCCTCGCCTCGCTGCAGCCAGTGAAGTGTGCGAGTGAGCAGATTTCACCGCCAAAAATGACTAGCATTACTTTTTATTTCCCTGCGCGTTAGTGTCTGTGTGTGTGTGTGTGTGCGTGTGTGTATGAGTGTGTGCCTGTGTGTGTGTGTGTGTGTGTGTGTGTGTGTGTGTGTGTGTGTGTGTGTGTGTGTGTGTGTGTGTGTGTGTGTGTGTGTGTGTGTGTGTGTGTGTGTATTTAATAGTGTGCATCTCAGCCTGTGTGTGTGTGTGTGTGTGTGTGTGTGTGTGTGTGTGTGTGTGTGTGTGTGTGTGTGTGTGTGTGTGTGTGTGTGTGTGTGTGTGTGTGTGTGTGTGTGTTTAATAGTGCGCATCTCAGCCTGAGTGTGTGTGTGTGTGTGTGTGTGTGTGTGTGTGTGTGTGTGTGTGTGTGTGTGTGTGTGTGTGTGTGTTTAATAGTGCTCATCTCAGTCTGAGTGTGTCTGTGTGTCCTAGTTTTTTGGCGAGGACTTTTTGGAGCCAGACATGCTGGACTAAAAGCACTTCAGAGCACCAGCCATTATGCTGCGGGGCGGTGTGTGGAGCAGCTTTCTTTTTCTTTTTCATCCCTTCTTCTTTTTATTCTTCACTCAGAAGTGTGGAGGTGAGACCACATGACTGAATTAACGACTTCACCAAATGTGAAGGCCTTTCACCAAGGGAGTCCCTCGATTTTTTTTGTGTGTAACACTTGGGATATTCTTACTTAGTATTTACTTTGTAGTTAACATTATTTTTGGCGTGCAACTTTATTCTTTTTACCTCATCATTGTTAGCTGGTAAATACATAGTAATTGGGGGACTGTAATACCCCGTGTACATCAAGCGCTACCAACGCGACCCAGGTAGCTGGGGTGGTTGAAGAAGTTTCGCCATGAATTAGTTTTATTCGCTTTGGACGCTGCACTGACATGTTTGATTCAGCTAATCACATAACGGCTCTGTCTTGACAGCCTGGGACATTCCTCGATATGAACACTCCAATTGTTTTTTGCCGAACCGCGTCATAGCGAATTCGCTGAAGATTAGCTTGAGTTTAATCGTCAAAATTCGCCCTGGTCGCTCAAGAAGCTTCGCTCCTGCCGAATTCGCTCTGGTAGCTTTATTCGCCTTCCCTCCATAGAGAAACAATGACTTCCGCCGCGCAGGTCGCTTAGTTCGCCTTCGATGTACACGGGGCATAAAGGAGTAGGTTAGCCCCAAAGTAAGTCCTCGTCAGCATGGGGCTACCTCACGAATGATACTGTACAGAGGGCACTTTGTAAAAGTCACTCTTAAACACACCATGATCTGATTTCCACCATGTATACCTTCACTTCTTCATGAGGTCTTGGTACAATAGCAGGCTTCTAACACTTGTAACATTTAGGTATTCTAACATTTGAAGGTATTCGCTATACAAGGTTGACATGAAATAAGTATGATGTAATGTAACAGAATGGGTTTTGGTTCTTCCACTTGCCCACTAGTATTCACATTCTGAAATCTGCAGCATGGTCCCAACCTCTCCTCATTATTGCGTGCATTCATCGACAACACGATGCAGATTATGTAAGGGGTTACTTAAAGTGATACTGTCCCATTTTTGGAAATACGTTTATTTTACGCCTCCCCTTGAGTTAAATAATAGGCTTTTATCGTTCTCCTGTACTTCCAACCGTTTTCTAGTTATGGCAGTGCACATTTTACCTCCAAGCTAACAGTTAACATTGAGTCCTATGAGACCAGTTAGCCACGAGCTGGTCTCATAAGACTCAGTGTTAACTGCTAGCATGGAGGTAAAATTTGCACTGCCATACCCGGAGAACGGTTGAAAGTTCAGGAGAACGGTAAAACCCTATCATCTAACTCAAGGGGAGGTGTAAAATAAGCTTATTTCCAAAAATGGGACAGTATCACTTTAACACAAGTTAGAGTCATAACACCTTTATCATATTCCTGACGACATCAGTATTTTAGTCGTCTGTAAAAATGTTTTTTTAAAAGCTGACCCTAATGACAGCAGTCATAAGCTTAAGTTTTCATTTACTGGATGTTCGTGACATGTCTTTTGTTGACACCACCTTCACCGATGTGCAATGCTACAGCAAACCCCAGTCTGTGTACTCAACATTTTTTCCGAAAGATGCCATTCCATGCATAGACATACATTTAAAGTGTTTTTTTAGATCAAGAACTTCACTCGTCATCCATCACTGCTGTCAAACTTGTCATCTGCTCTGTGGACAGTTAAGCCCTGAGCTGAAGACTAGGAATGTTGCTGTTTTGCAAGGGCGCTGTTACACAATTCACCCCTCACCGTTTCACTTCACATTGCAATGTAGTGAGTTTTGTATATCTAATGCATTTACTGTATGTCTATTCCTATCACGATAGGAAACTGATTCTTCCCAAGAACAAAAAAACTATCACCGCGGCGCAGACTTGACAGTGTGACAACTTGATACCTGGAGCGGTATTGTCTCAGTCTCAATGTTCATGTAGTTTTTTTTTGGTTGTTGTTTTTTTTACATTTTGCCTGGATGGATGAAGCCTGATCAAGTCAGGAACCAGAGTACCCTTGCCAGCACAGTGTGTGTGTGTGTGTTTGTGTTTGTGTGTGTTTGTGAGTGTGTGTGTGTGTGTCCGCATGCACGTGTCTGTGCGTAGGTGTGTGTGTTGTGAGAACAGTGCTGCTGCCACTGTAGTGTGACCGTAACGCGCTGACGAGAGTGTGGGTGATGTCAACCTGACCAAAAGCCATTTCACATTTCTATTTTCTGTCATCTGGTGCCATCTAGTATTTCTGTTTCCACAAGAGAGGCGGTGGGCGAAATAGCTGTGTCGTGAACAACACCCACTCACGCCTGCTTGCCTGCCTGCCTGCCTACCTGCAGCCTGCCTGCTTGCCTGCCTGCTTGTCTGTCTGCCTCCCTGCCTGTCTGTCTCCCCGCCTGCCTGCCTGCCTGCCTGTCTGTCTGCCGGCCTACCTGCTTGCCTGCCTGCCTACCTGCTCGCCTGCCGGCCTGCCTGCCTCCCTGCTTGCCTGCCTACTTGTCTGTCTGTCTGCCTCCCTGCCTGCCTGTCTGTCTGCATGCCTACCTGCTTGTCTGCCTGCCTGCTTGTCTGTCTGTCTCCCCACCTACCTGCCTGCCTGCCTGCCTGCCTGCCTGACTGACTGCCTCCCTGCCTGACTGCCAGCATGACATGGACACACAATCACTTTAGGTGACATTGGGGCATGGTGACCCTACATAAACCCATACCAGACACAGTGACCATCTCTGTTTCCACAGTGCAGGGTAGCTAGCGGGTGAAAATGGGTCTGTAGTGTCGTGAAACCCACCCACTCACGACCACCTGCCATCCTGGTGTCACTCCCCGCCTGCCTGCCTGCCTGCCTCCCCGCCTGCCTTGCTTGTGTCTCTCTGACTTCTTGAATCAATATCATAGTAAAAACATATTAAGAGTGTAAAGAGTCAAGAGCGGATGGGTGTGTGGGTGGGGGTGGCGGGTGCAGGGGACATTACTTTATTATTCTATTGTATTTTATTGTATTTATTGTCAGGGACTACAGATGCAAATCAGCTGGTACAGTGCATGACATATGAAACATTTATGTTTTAATTGTACATGGTCCCAATAAACTGAATTGAGATGTATTGAATTGAAACTACTCTATCATGCAGTCAAAACACATTTTTGAGTGGGGCTAAATGCTACCTGAACGGAGTTCATGTCAACTCCTCAAGAGGCTGGTGGTTTTAACGGTGTGGCTACATGCTACGGTGTCCCTGCTCCCTCTCTCTATGGGACATACTGTATGAACAGATTGGCCTTAGTTGACCTCAGACGCCGTGGCCAATTCTGTTAACACCGCGGCGGTAATAGGTGGACATCTCTGAACATCACTGTTTTGAGAGCTCTCTCTCTCTCTCTCTCTCTCTCTCTCTCTCTCTCTCTCTCTCTGTCTTTCTCTCTCTCTCATGCTATCTATTGAATTAGATAAGATTTATAGGCAAGGCCATATCAAATAGAAATAGCACAAAATGTTTACCTGTATGCACACACACACAAACACATACACACACACACACGCGCGCGCGCGCGCTGCTCTTACCTCAGCGTGTATGTTGGGCACGGAGCCGCTGGAGCCGTTCTCAGCGATGGCCGTGTTGGAGCTGTTGGGGGAGCTGGGGCCCGAGCCTGGAGCACTGTTGCACATGGACGACACTGCACACACACACACACACACACACACACACACACACACACACACACACACACACACACACACACACACACACACACACACACACACACACACACACACACACAGTAGCATATGTCAGTCAGGTCAGGGCGGAGGAAAAGCCTAAATAATACTACGCAGACACACAACAAACAAATAGGCATAAACACACAGA
>NC_085858.1:36666016-36671016 GCF_034702125.1 Engraulis encrasicolus | reverse complement strand
TTCTTTAGTGGTATAGACCTACTGTATGCTGCATGAATAAACAAAATAATTCAGATGTCGTATGTACAGCATGTAGTTTGTAAAAACAAAATGTGAACAACAACCTAAATGAAACCCAAGCCATGTTTTGGTTTGTATCTAATCTGAGAGTCGGCTATGTTTACAAACCCCCTCCGTGGCACAGTTGCCTGCCGTACCATGAGGCCACCCTGCAACTGGCCCCCGGCGGAGCCAACATGGCTCCCCACGCAGCTCTGCTCAGTTTTGGTCTGCTTGGCTGAACACCCCTTGAACAGCGCACATGCCTCCTCTCCTCTCCTCTCTTCTCCTCACCCCATCTCTTGTCCTCTCGTTCTTTCTCCTCTCCCTTTATCTCTCCGCTGTCTTCCTCCTCTCCTCCTCCCCTCTTCTTTCTTATTTCTTTCTCTCTCTCTCTCTCTCTCTCTCTCTCTCTCTCTCTCTCTCTCTCTCTCTCTCTCTCTGTGTCTCTCTCTCTCTCTCTTCTGCCCCTCTCTAGTCACTACACTAAACTGTGTCACAATGTCAGTAAAACTGGCCTGGATCTCTGCAGGCGGCCACAAGGGCCCGGAGGACTCTCTCTCTCTCTCTCTCTCTCTCTCTCTCTCTCTCTCTCTCTCTCTCTCTCTCTCTCTCTCTCTCAGTCTCTCTGCCATCCTCCACATCTCGTCCTCTCATCCCTCTTTTGTTCTTCTCTTGCGGTCTCATCCTCCGTTCCTGTCCTCCATCCCCTCCCTCCTCTCTTCTTTCTCTCCTCCTCCGCCCCTCTTATTCATCTGTCCTCCTCCCCCTCTCTCTAGTTCTGCCCTGTGCTTGCGGTACCCTTCACCTCTCCCACTCTTCCTCAGCCCTCTCTCCCTTCCTCCTCTCCTCTGCTTGTTTTATTGTGTCTCTGTCGCTTCTCTCTGGTCCCAGGTGGGCGCAGTGCAGAAAAACATGCCATGCAGAAGATAAATGAGCCCAAGTGTGCAGCCTCGCTCCTCCTCCCCTCTCCTCTCCTCTCCTCTCCTCTCCCCTCCTCTCCTCTCCTCTCCTCTCCCCTCCCCTCCTCTCCTCTCCTCTCCTCTCCTCTCCTCTCCTCTCCCCTCCTCTCCTCTCCTCTCCCCTCTCCTCTTCTATACCCCCTCCTCTCCTCTCCTCTCCTCTTCTATACCCCCTCTCCTCTTCTCTTCTATAGCCCCTCTCCTCTCCTCTCCTCTCCTCTCCTCCCCTCCTCTCTCCTCTCCTCTCCTCCCCTCTCCTCTCCTCTCCTCTCCTCTCCTCTCCTCTCTCCTCTTCTATACCCCCTCCTCTCTTGTCTTCTTTCCTGTCCTTCTATCCCCATCCTCTCTTGTCTTCTTTCCTGTCCTTCTATCCCCATCCTCTCTTCGGCTCTTCTCCTCTCCTCTCCTCTCCTCTCATCCCTTACTTCTCTCCTCTCCCCTTCTGTCCTAGTCGCTTATCCTCACTCTTCTCTCTTATCCTCCTCAACCCTCCTCTTCTCACTTCAGCCTCTCCTATCCTTCCCTCTCCTCTCCTCTCCTCTGCTCTCCTCTCCTCTTTTCCTCCTCTCCTCTTATTCTCCTCTCCTCTCCTCTCCTCTCCTCCTCTCTTCCTCCTCTCCCCCCTGTGCACAGATATTAATGGGCCTGCCGGCTGCATAAACAGCTTGCGAGCTCTTCAGCTAGTGAAAGTGACATCGGCCCCAGTGGCTGGCCGTGTGCTTCGCTCTCCCAATTACACCACCACCAATAACAACACCAACAACAACAACAACACCAACAATAACAACACCAACAAAAACAACAGCAACAACAACAACAACAGCAATACAGAAGCAGGGGTGTGTTTCTCGACAGTGTCGTTGCAAACTAAGTTGGCAACTTAATTGTTTGCAATGCAATTTCCCATTGGCAACTTACTAAGTTGCTAATTGGTTAGCAACTACACTGTCGAGGAATGGGGTCCAGAAACAGAATCAGGCTATGGACAATGGGATGATTGCAGTAGACACAGGCCGGGGAAGAATCAGGCCCGACTGCCTTTTGGCAGCAGTGGCTGGTCAAAACCCCTCTGAAACAATGGCTGGATTTTGAAGTCGTTGAAACATTGGCTGGATTTTGTTAACTAATTTGCAATAACAAGAACATGAACTGAAATAGATAAAGTAACGGATTTGGACGTCACTTTCAGCAGACTAATTTATTTATTTATTTATTTATTTATTTATTTATTTACTTCTTGCCATTTTCCTTCTTAGTTTGTTCATCAATCATTCTAACACCATACCAACATCACTGCTTCAGGCCTGCACATTTTTTACATGTTGTTGATTGTTTTGTCTCGCAATAAGTCCTTTGGGCTATACAGTACAAGTCTGACACCCTAACCGCTTATCCATGACTACCCTGAGTCAGACTCCTGCAATAAGCAATAAGTCCTGCAATGTTGTGTGTGTTCTCCACTGCATCCATTTGCATCGTGTCCAAATGCTCCTAATGAACTTCATGCCACTTTGTTTAAATTTGTTCAAGTTGAGAGACTATTAGTGCTATTTTTAGGCTGTGGGTAAAAACACCCTGCTGCCTTTGAGTATTGTTGGGCTAAGTAGCCATCCGAGCACCAACATGACTTGTTGAACCCTTGGTTGCTACAGATGGTGAAGGCTTGCTCACTAGGTGGCAAAAGCCATATCGGGAGACGTGGGATTGGGATTGGGATTGGTATTTCCCAGAATAATTCCCCCTCTGGGAATCCCCTCAGGGTTTTGTTTTTGTTTTTTAAACGTGCTGAAGAGGTTGACTGGTGGTCAGGGGCCTATACTACAAAGCTGGTTCAGGATACCAGGCTCTTCTATTAGATGATTTACCTCTTAACTTAACCTTAACTTATCCTGAACCAGCTTTGTAGTATAGGCCCCAGGTCTCGGCCACATGAGGCAAGCCAGGCCATCCTCACAGTGCCTTTGACTGCTTACCCCCCAGTGTTTAAAGTGGGCAGGCCATCCTCCCACAGCCTTTGGTACTGCAAATCTTGCTGCTATACTTGAACCCCCCCCCCCCCCCCCATATCCACCTGACTCCCCCGTACACACACACACACACACACACGCACACACACACGCGCGCGCGCGCACACACACACACACGCACGCACGCACGCACGCACACACACACGCACGCACGCACGCACGCACGCACGCACGCACACACACACACGCACACGCACACGCACACACACACACACACACACACGACAATATTACAAGCTCACCTAATGTACACAACCCATCCCCATGGACCCCCTCCCCGAACCCCATGACAATGTTAGAAGCTCACAGCGTTCCTAACCCCCTTGTGCACTGTCCACCGACCTCCCCCTCTATCCCTGCACCCTTCTCAACCCCTCACAGTGACTTTATTAGTTCACCACTTTACTTACCCCCGCTCACCGCCACCCGCCCTTCCCTTTCGTCCCCCCCCCCCCCCGCCCCCCCCCATCTTAAATGACAATAAATGGGATTACTCTCTTCAGGCAGGCAGGCCTATAAATAACGCTGGCTTGAAGGTGCTTGACGTCAGCAACACGGCTGTGTGTCTGCAGCCACGAGGTCAGTTGGCAGGTCAGGCCAGGGCAAGGCTAGGCTAGGCATGGGAGGCTGGTGTGTGTGTGTGTGTGTGTGTGTGTGTGTGTGTGTGTGTGTGTGTGTGTGTGTGTGTGTGTGTGTGTGTGTGTGTGTGTGTCTGTGTGTGTGTGTGTGTGTGTGTGTGTGTGTGTGTGTGTGTGTGTGTGTGTGTGTGTGTGTGTGTGTGTGTGTGTGCGGTGCGAGCCTTGCCGGATTAGTCCACTTCCCCCAAGTCGCCTGCGAAGAACATCTTCCTGCTTTCCATGAACAAGCATTAGCCAGCTCAACGCAACATTAGCGCATTTGGCATCTGTCCTACCTGCCAGATGGATAACTACACGTAACTATCAAAGTTTTCACAAAAGTAGAAAGGAGGAGTAGTATTTGTCATCTACTGTATCCTACTTGCCGGATCGGTACCTAACCAAGTTAGTTTGTATATGTATGTCCTGCCTAATTAACTAGCAAACCAAGTTTTCACCATGCACGGCCATTTGGCATCTCCCCTGCCTGTCTGATCGCTCAATAGCTAACTAACCAAGATTTCACCAATATAGACGGGACACATTGGATATCTAGCAGGTGGGGCCCCTAGGCTGCAGCCATATCTAGCATGTGCATTAATCCTTCCCTGCCTTTTTCCTTTTCTTGAGCAGCCCTTTTTTAATGCCCTCTTTTTTCAGTTTGCACAAGCCTGGTCTGGACGAGCTCTAGCACCAACCGACCACGAACTTCAGCAGAACTTTCTCTCAGTGTATACTTCCTCCACAGTCACTAGAAATGTGTGTGTGTGTGTGTGTGTGTGTGTGTGTGTGTGTGTGTGTGTGTGTGTGTGTGTGTGTGTGTGTGTGTGTGTGTGTGTGTGTGTGTGTGTGTGTGTGTGTGTGTGTGTGTGTGTGTGTGTGTGTGTGTGTGTGTGTGTGTGTGTTCCACTTGCTTCACTATGCTCTCTAGAAGGAGGAGAAGGCATTTTGCGAGATGGGCGGTTATTTATAGTGACGAGTTCATGGGGAACGCTGGAGTGGCTCAGCTAAGACAGAGAGAGATGTGTGTGTGTGTGTGTGTGTGTGTGTGTGTGTGTGTGTGTGTGTGTGTGTGTGTGTGTGTGTGTGTGTGTGTGTGTGTGTGTGTGTGTGTGTGTGTGTGTGTGTGTGTGTGTGTGTGTGTGTGTGTGTGTGTGTGTGCGTGCGTGCGTGTAGGAGTGTGTATGAGTGTGTGTCCATGCATCTGTGTGTGCGTGCAGTTACCTGAGTGTCTGCGTGCATGTTCTTACAAGTGCGTGCGTGCGTGTGAGTGTGTATGTGCATGTGTGTGTGTGTGTGTGTGTGTGTGTGTGTGTGTGTGTGTGTGTGTGTGTGTGTGTGTGTGTGTGCATGTG
>NC_085858.1:36653516-36656016 GCF_034702125.1 Engraulis encrasicolus | reverse complement strand
TCTCTCTCTCACACTCATACTCTGTCTCTCCCCTCACCCCCTCACCTCCCTTCCGGTCTCTCTCTCTCTCTCTCTCTCTCATTTCTCCCCTCTGTCATACCAGCTCTTCCTCCTCCCCCTCCCTCTCCCTCCCCTGCCTCTGTCCAACACCCCCCCCCCACACTCCCAATTGCTGTGTTATTTTAAGGCTGTTTTGCAGAAAACGCAGCTTACGTCATGGTTATTTTCTTTAGCACCGCTACATCGACTATACCTCCAGAGAGAGAGAGAGAGAGAAAGAGAGAGCAAAGTGAGAGAGGGAGGGAGGGAAAGAACAAAAAGGGGGATGTGAGAGAGGGAGAGAGAGAAGGGGGGGAGAGAGGGACGAAAAAAGCCTGAATATTGCTTTCCAGAAATAGCACACGGAGCGATGTGCGGTAGGCTGCGCTGTCAAATCAGCTCTGTGTCGCCTGCTTGTTAGTCGCACACACGACAGAGAGAGGGAGGTGGGGAGAGAGGGATGAGGAAGAGAGAGAGAGAGAGAGAGAGAGAGAGAGAGAGAGAGAGAGAGAGAGAGAGAGAGAGAGAGAGAGAGAGAGAGAGAGAGAGAGAGAGATGTGGGGATAGGAAGGTACAAGGGGAGGATGGAGAGAGAGAGACAAAGCAAAAGATATGGAGATATGAGAGAAAGGATGTAGAGTATACATAGAATGAGAGAGAGAGAGAGCGCGAGAGAGAAAGAGAGGAGGTAGAGAAAGACAGAGGGGAAAAAGTAATGAACACAAAAGAAGGGATGAAAGAGAAATATGGTCCCTATAAAAGTAAGTGATCAGCTATTTTGTCTGTTGGACAAAAAAGCTGCATCTAGCCACATAAACCACAGGAGGCAAACACATGGGAGAAGGAGGAGGAGTGGGGGCAGTGGGGACAAGGAGGAGAAGAGAAACAGAAAAGGAAAGCATAAAGAAGACAAAGAAACTGAGAAAGAGAGAGAGAGAGAGAGAGAGAGAGAGAGAGAGAGAGAAGAGAGAGAGAAACGGAGATCTAATGTATGCACCTAGGAACGCCCCATCACATGCGCACACACGCGCACGCACACGCACGCACGCACGCATGCACGCACACACACACACACCTGAATGTGACAAAGACCTCCCAAAAAATAAACAAACAAAAACAGTTTCAGACACCTGGGCACGCACACTATAAACACCAACACAAACAATTGACTCAAATATGAGAATACAAACAGCTGCACAAAACTTAAGAACCAAGAACCAGAACCAAGAACCAAGCAAACACACACACGCACATACACACACATACTCTCTCTCTCTCTCTGCAACACTGTCATTTATCTTTCATGGCGAACTACTGTTCTCTCTCTTCTCTCTCTCTCTCTCTCATTTAATTTCCTTATTATTTATTTATTATCTCCTTACTATGTTGGTTCCCTGTATGCCAAAATCATTTAGCCTGTCATGCGTTACCAAACTCTACTATAACTGAGGTCCCCATGAGGCACAATTATGACGTGAGCTGCCGTTGTTTTAAACCTCAGACACGTCAGACTTGTCTACAAAGCCTTTATTCGGAGAGGTAAGCTACCGAGAAGGCATTCGCTGAGGAGGCACTGTAGCCCGACTGTGGCTAAATACGTAGCTAAATGATTGCTTAAAATGGGCATGATGGCTTCTAGACGAAGGTACATGCCTTGTAATGGCCCTGACGCACGCACACTGAGAAACACACATGCACACACACACACACACACACACACACACACACACACACACACACACACACACACACACACACACACACACACACACACTGAGAAACACACATGCACACACTGAGACACACACACTGAGAAACACACACACACACACACACACACACACACACACACACACACACACACACACACACACACACACACACACACACACACACACACACACACACACACACACACACACACACACAAACAGACACACACACACACACACACACACATTAAGAAACACACACACAGACATACACATGCACGGACGCACACAGTAGTGAGCTTGGCTAGCGACTTCAACATAGTTGTCATAGTAAATGAGTGCTCACTAAGGGATGTTGACGGAAGACATCCTTGCTGTCAGAGCACAGTTGTGTTCGTGTTTTTTGAGTGTTCTGACACTGACAAAGACATATACAACCACTGGTACTTTGACTGAGTGAGTTCGTTTCCAGGACCAGGGCTGTATTGATGCACATGCTAGATATGGCTGCTGTAGTCTAGGGGACCCCAGCTGTCAAGGGGCCGAAAAATTGCAAGAATTGTGACAAGATGTAATGAAAAAATCTGCTGTGCTAACGACAGTTGGTAGACATGCTATCCTTTATTCCTAGCTTGTACTTATGTCTATGTAAATCTGTAGTGCACATTGCCTTCTGAGGGGGCCCACAGGCCGTCTGAAAACGGACAGGGAGACAGACACACAGACACAAACACAGACCGTCACTAGTG
>NC_085858.1:36643516-36648516 GCF_034702125.1 Engraulis encrasicolus | reverse complement strand
TCTACTCTGAGAACGCCATGCATTGTCGTTATTATTTATACAGTAACAAATGCTGTCCTGACGCATAATTACAGACTAAGGGTTTAGTTTTCTTGCGTAGAGTAGAAAGCAAGTAGTAACTGTGATAAATGGCGAGTTTGTTTCAGGCCGTTAGTCAGTCAGAACGTAATTACACGTGTGCTGCCTCTGGTGTACAAACTGTCCGCAGTAGGCCTCTAATAATGTGGTTTTGGGTGGGGGGGAAGGGGGGGATGGTGATGGTAAGAAAAGACAGGAGTGAGGAGAGGAGAGGAGGGGGTGAGGATATTTATCCTTTTAACCCACCAACCTCCAACCATCTGCCCCCCTTCCCAAAAAAAACATTCATGGGTGGTGGTGGGGTGTGGGGTGTGGGGTGTGGGGTGTCCTCTCCTCTGAAAACACCCCATGAGTCCTCCCTGGATGGACCCCACACCGTAGAGGCTGGTAAACAAGCGTGACATGCCAAGCTCCCATTATGGCACAGGGGTACGAAAGGCCAGGAGAGTGTGTGTGTGTGTGTGTGTGTGTGTGTGTGTGTGTGTGTGTGTGTGTGTGTGTGTGTGTGTGTGTGTGTGTGTGTGTGTGTGTGTGTGTGTGTGTGTGTGCGTGTGCCGAGTTTGCGTGCAAGTGTGTGTGTGTGTGTGTGTGTGTGTGTGTGTGTGTGTGTGTGTGTGTGTGTGTGTGTGTGTGTGTGTGTGTGTGTGTGTGTGTGTGTGTGTGTGTGTGTTTTGTGTGTGAAGGGATATGAAGAAAAGGTGGTGGGGGGCCAGGGGGGCTGTAGGGGGGTTGACGAGTGACATTGGATGATGTGTGAGGGTGAGGGTGAGGGTGGTGGTTGTGGTGGGGTGAGATGAGGTGTGTGGGTGTGTATGTGTGTGTGTGTGTGTGTGTGTGTGGGGGGGGGGGGGGGTCTGCAAAGTGATTCTAAGTTTAGGATCATCTTATTTTAGCAGGCCAGTGGGAGAAAACACACCCACCCTACTACACAAATAGCCCTCAGCGACAGTGGCATGGCTCTCCGATGCTTCTTGCTCAGTCTCCCTCTCCTCTCCTGTTACCTCCGGTTCGCCACGACTCCAAACTCACGCCCCTACCTGCACCCATATCTCTAGCGAAAGCCCCTAGAAAGCCCACCTGGGAAACTCCAACTCCCATTGTGATTATAACACAGCACTCCACAGCACACAAGTGCACACTGCACGCAACAAAATTTTGCATTTATGCCTCACCGTAGCACGGCTCACTGATGCTCCGCACTCCCTGTCCCACTCCTCTCCCCCGTTACCTGCGGCTCGCCAGAACTCCAAACACATGCCGCTCACACGCGGCGACCTCTCTACTTGTGATTTGCCCACTCGTCTCCTCTGGCCCGCCCATAAAACTGCATTGTTTTCCCCTCCAAATGCTCCACCCGTGGCATACTGATTAGCCACCAGCCATCTTCTACCAGTTCAGGGGCACAATCAGAAAAGCATTACTAATATTTATTGTATATAGGCACTGTGAGGTACAGTGTCCAGGGACACCACATTGGCTCAATACGGTCCTGGGTAAGGCCTGTGGCCTGCATAGCGAGCCGTCCGTCCGTCTGTCTCACTGTAGCTCACCTCTGGGTGAACCTGACCGACGGTAACGGAGAGCTGTCGCCGTGACGACTGTGCTCTGCTGCCGCAACGAGCGTCTCGGGTTTCCCTCGACAACAACGGCAGAAGTGGCGGCGGCAGTGGTGGTGGCGGTGGAACGCTGAGAAGGAACGGAAAGTGGAGTGTATCGAACAGTGGAGCAGACCAGCAAAGCAGAGCAGAGCAGAGTGAGACGCTTTGTGGGAAGGCTGTGTAGTGGTGGTGGGTAGTGGTGGTGGTGGTGGTGGTAGTGGTGGTGATGGAAGGGACTTTTCCGACAAGCGAAAGGCATTTCCACCACAAAGCGAAAAACGGGAGGGGAGAAAATAAAGCATCCCCTGTTTCCCATGCCTGCCGCTGAGCTGAACAGAGCGGAGTGGAGAGGACCGGAGCTGAGCGGAGCTCTCCATGGCTGGCCACAGTCATAATTACAGGCCCACGAGGACGGGACGGGACAGGACGGGGCAGCAGAGGCCAGGCCAGCTGAACCCAGGGGCCTTGGTTAGCTACGTAGCTGGCTGGTTGCTTGGTCAGTCAGTCGCTAGCTCACTCTGTCGCTGCATGGGGGAATGTTACAGTACTGTTTTATGCGCGCTACCGCAATTAGAACAGGGCATTTCTCATTTCTTTTGGCTCCAGAGCTGCGGTGAAGAGCCACAGTGTGTTAGAGACTGTGGTTTATACGTACATACAGTATATAAATGACAACTGGCGTCAATGACAAAGCCCCTTGTTGATGTTAGGCATGGGCTTTCTCACAGTGAGACCAGAACGTCCAGAGGTCAGACTATAGTACATAAAATACATAAAGTAGGAGACTCAGAGAAACCCCTCTGTGACGTCAAGCACACTTTCTCACAACAATGGACAAGACAGACCACACCATGGTTCATGCAGTAATACAGAGAATAGATAGGTTTCCTGTTTACAAACATTCGCATTGTGAGGAGGGGCAAGATGCGATAAGCAGCCAATCACATGAGCACATTTTCTGAGTGACAGCAGTCTCCAAACAATCAGAGGTTCTCGAGGGATCCTCAGCTGTGTTCGCAGACAGTAACGTTTGTACATAAGAAACCTTTGAATACACATGTGGTGTGTTCCATTATTCACCCTCTGTACTGTGTACCTTGTTTGAGTGCAGTGAAGTACCCTTTCCACCCTCCGCGATTCACAAGGCGAGTACATTCCGATTCCCGTTCTGTCTGATACACTTAACGGAAATGACGGTTGGTCGCGTGTCATCCGAGTTTACCAACCGCCAATATGCAATTCATCACGGAAGGCACTGTTCGTTATGCTGACACTTTTTAAAGTTACCCCTGCCTCTAATACACATGGCGATTGTCTTTGGAATCAAAACTATGCTGTTATCACGGAGATTCAACCGTTGGACAGATCTGACACTCAACTACGTCACAAACATGGCGGCCGTTGAGTGCGAAAAGTGTACAGTAACTCCACACTTCGAAAAATTGCCGTTTTGGGGGCGTTATCCGGGTAATTTACAGTACACTTTACCGTCGCGATTAGAAATGGAACACCCTACGTACCCAAACACAGTGAGGAAAGGGCGGACAGTACGAGTATTGGAACACAGCAATGGTTTTGTACTCCATACAGCCAATCTCTCTATAATTAACACCCTTACACCTGGCTGAGGAGCTGTGTTAATTAGGACCAGCTGATTTAGGAAACGACTGGAACTATTCGCAGTGCTGAGTTGCAAGATGTGAAGCCCTAATTGAATAAAACAGCGGCTACCTACTTTTGTACATGGCCATGACTGGGTCTGGCATCTACCATGAATTCGATTACAAGATTACTGGTTGCTATCATTATATGTGGTCACGGAGAGGTTACCGTGTAAAAGACTGTATTCAGCAGTAAAAATGGACCATGTCAGACTTAAATAACCTAGAGGACATGCTGTTCTCTTGATTTATTGCTCTTAAATTATGCGTAGGAATTTGAACAAATTCTTATCTTTAAGAAGCAGCCATGTTTTTTTGGTTTCAGAGATAAATATCAAAGCTTTGATTCACTCATTTGTCTTCATTCATTTAAAGGTTTATCCATTCGTGACCAAAAAATAAAACTCTTTTAATTAATTTATCTGTTTTCCAGCCATCCTGGATTCATTTCCCATCTCTCTGCGTGAGTCATTGACCTTAATCTGGGCTTTATGCAGCGCGCCCGACAAAAACACACAAAACCTACCTGAGGACCTACTCCACTGCAGTGCCCGCAGAGATTCAGGAGAGACAGATAGAGAGAGAGAGAGAGAGAGAGAGAGAGAGAGAGAGAGAGAGAGAGAGAGAGAGAGAGAGAGAGAGAGAGAGAGAGAGAGAGAGAGAGAGAGATGGAGAGAGATGGAAAGAGAGATGAATCAAATGAATAAAACCATGGCGAGAGAATGAAAAGTCTGGCAAACATTAGGTCATCGGGTCTAGGCTGAAATGGTACGTGCACAACAAGATGAATGGAGGGGAAAAAAGGCAAACGAATCAAACCGTATGCAGAATAGATAAAATGCAAGAGATGGGTCCTGGATGACCTTGTCCCCTAGTAGCCCTCACTGGAGTGACAGGACAGCGTGGGTTTGTTCTGGCAACCGGATGGGAAAATCAATGGCAGCCCTAGTGGCCTCATCAAGCCTGACACATCCCACTCCTGACTATATCCACCTAGCCTGGCCAGCCGGACTAGCTGGAAAACGCTTTATTCTGGACTTGCTCGTATCATCAGACAGCAGAATGTTGTGGATGGGACCAACGCATTGTTGTGTTATGAGCAGGGCTCGAAATCAGACAACCTGCCAAATGCTGGTGAAATCTTAGCATTGGCTGGTGGAAAAGACCAACTTACTAGTCACTTTGATCCATTAGTGAGTGAGTGTTTGGCTAGTACAATTAACATCTACTCGCCATTTTTAGCTGGTGGTGAAAAAAGCAAATTTAGAGCCTTGGTTAGGAGCAAAATTGCCGGTGCACTGCCTTGTCCAATGCTACGACCACTGATACGACACGCAAGTTTACTAGCCTTTCAACCACACTCAGCAAAACAATCTAGCAACACAACTTTACTGAATTCGCTTTGGGATTAATAAAGTTAAATCTGTTTTATCCTTTAGACACCAGCTCCTTGGTCCCCGGTAAGTTTCAGCACATGCTGTATCAGAACACTGTGTGGTGCATTGTTTTATTTTAGGAAAAAAAGCTTTTCAACAGTGGCGGGGAGCGTGTGTGTGTGTGTGCGTGTGTGTGTACGGGTGGAGGGGTGCGCACATAGACTTATTTTGGGATAGATTTGGATATCTAATCCTTCCTGGGCCGGATCGGAGGATGGCTTATTGGG
>NC_085858.1:36623516-36638516 GCF_034702125.1 Engraulis encrasicolus | reverse complement strand
CACACACACACACACACACACACACACACACACACACACACACACACTCCCACACACACACATCAGATTTGGGAAAAAAAGAACTTAGCCAGTCCCAAAATGGAGCGGTTACTGTTTGCTCACTGGGCCCCCGTGCATCATACCAAAATAACACCTCATGCTAGAACACGGTTTACACTAACGCATACCTCACACTGAAAAACACACACACCCCACTCACACACACAACTCGTGCTACAACTCACACGCGCACACACACACACACACTATGATGTTAAGTGAAGGGGTAGAGCCCTTTGGGCTGTTTCTTCTCACAATGAAACAAAGACACCCTACACACACACACACACACACACACACACACACACACACACACAGAGCCACGCACACACACACACACACATCATGCGTCAAACACACCTCATGCATCTTCATTCAGAGCCTGTTTGCCTGAAAAGGGGACAGAGGGAGCTACAGCAGAGAGGAGACTATTTTCTCATATCACACACACACACACACACACACACACACACACACACACACACACACACACACACACACACACACACACACACACACACACACACACACACACACACACACACACACACACACACACACACACACACACACACACACACGCTCTAACTGACTGACTAGCTGTCTCTGCATTTGGATCATGGAATGCAAGGCCAAACATGACATTTTCAATGAAAAACCTGAAAGACACTGGACACAAGGGAGGACGTCCAGTAAAAGAGACATGAAAGACTGGACCAAGAACAGACATGGAAGGGACTGGAGGTTGTATTAAAAAAAAAAAGAATTTAAAAAAAGGACAAACTAAAGCAGATATGAATAAACATCACTGACGGTCTCGTTTTTGTCAGGAACAAAAAAGAGCATCTAAAAAGAAAAAAAAGGGGAAAACAATGATTTCTAAGGCTTGCCATTTTATATGTACGGCATCACCACAAACCGTCCATCCCCCTAGCTAGCATTTTTCTCCATAACAACAGCAACACAGATAACAACACAGAGACATGACAGCATCAACCACCAGCCACAACAATACTCGGCTGTCTGCACACCAGTCGCTTCCCAAAATAGCAGACGAAAGAAACGACTACTTCATGACATGAGTCCAATTAACACACACAATCACAGCCTCTCGACTATACTAGAGGTGTTTCTTTCTCTCTCTCTCTCTCTCTCTCTCTCTCTCTCTCTCTCTCTCTCTCTCTCTCTCTCTCTCTCTCTCTCTCTCTCTCTCTCTCAGTCACTGCACACACCGACTGCCTGGACCGGTGTCTCTCCTCTCCTCTCCCTCTTTCTGTCAGTAATGAATATAATACACCTCTCTCTCTCTCTCTCTCTCTCTCTCTCTCTCTCTCTCTCTCTCTCTCTCTCTCTCTCTCTCTCTCTCTCTTCCTTTCTGTCTCTGTACAGCGACTTTCCCCATTGTGGTCTCAGCACAGCATGTACAGTATAGGTTTAAATAGGGAGCCGCTCGCTAGAAAAGGAAAGGAATGCTTGTCTGCCTGTTGTCATGTTGTGCTCCTGCTCCAACCTCGCTCTTGAGGACAAAGTTGAGCGAGCATTGTGTGGATGATGAGGTGCTGTAATCTCACAGTCCAAATTGGTGTTGACGGTATATACTGTCATCATCACGATATGTAAAACTGCTATTTCCATGCTGCACAGTCCAAAGATTATAGCTACTGATGCCACCTTGCAAACCTCGTGGCCCAAACTGTGGACAACAGCTTGTACCGTTAGCTTCCAGAAAATGATCAAGATAAATCACAATATTCTTCAAGTAAGGTCATTGAAAACTTGACATTTGCTACCACTGGCCAACTAACCCATCCAAAACCCACCACCCACCACCACCACCCACAAACCCCCAGGACCCCCATATGACCCTTCCTTCACCCCCAGGGAGAGCTCACCGGTACTGGGCATGGTGATGGCTGATCGGGACTGGGCAAAGATAAATTCACAATATTCTTCAAGTAAGGTCATTTAATTTGAATTTTGCTACCACTTGCCAAATAACCCAAGAAAGACCCACCATCCACCACCCACAAACCCCCACAAACCCACTTCCTTCCCCCAGGGAGAGCTCACCGGTACTAGGCATGATGGCTGATCGGGACTGGGCAAGGATCTCCAGAGGCTGCTGGTGGTCCCCCCTGCCAGAGGAGACGACACTGTCGGAGGAGGAGAAGCAGGACTCCGTCTCGTAGATGGTCTGCAACATCGCGCACAGTCCCGGCACCGCCGGCCTCCACAAGCATGCCAGTGTCACTACAGCTCTGACGTCACACACACACTAAGAATACGATCAGTGTGTGTGTGTGTGTGTGTGTGTGTGTGGAGAATTCGAGAGGAGACGAGAGGAGAGGAGAGGAGAGGAAACACCCTCAACACCACCGCAGTGAGTGAGCGAGTTCAAAAGTTCCTCTGTACACACAAAAACACACAACACTGCTGTGTTGTCCTAAAAGTGGCAGCGCGTTCACAAGTTCCTGTACTGAAGAAAAAAAACGCCACTGCGCTGTCAAAAGAAAAACAGTGAAAGATCCATACGTCCTCTGCAGAGACTCAACTGGTGGGGTGCTCCTTTGCACGGTTTGTTAAGGGGTTATAACTATGACCGTGGGAAGGATTGAGCCAGTTATAGGTAGAAGAGTACCTGGAAGAAAGGATTGAGTTGTTTCCTTCCTTCAACAGACAGTCTTTAAGCTTCCTGCCTTATGCCCTGCAAAGTTTCTCTGATTTTGCAAACGGTGCATGGAGGCTCCTTTCATTTTCATGGTTGGAGAACACGAAACGCAAATGCCAGCAGAGAAGACAGTCATCCGGCCAGGCAACTCAAACTCGGCGGAATGGAATCAAAATATCTGCAATCTCCCAAAAAAGGCTAAAAAGAAGAGAGTGGTATCAGGGCAACATGAAATATCTCAAGTGCACAACAGTTACGATCCAAAAGTTGCAATTCCAAAACACCGCTCCCCCACAGCTCTGGCTTGGCTTGAAGGTTAGGAGGTTGTTGTGCTCCTGCTGATGGGTAGCTGGCTGCAACCACAACCATGAAGAGCAGTCAAATATGGTGGCCTGCAATAGAAAAGATCCAAATCTCCCCAAAAATGGGTTTGAAAGAGATGATTGTATCGCATCGGCAGTTCACGTTGATGGTTAGCTTGGATGACAACGGTCCTCTGGTTAAAAAAAAAATCAGGTACGTCACAGAACCTCAGTCTGGACGAGTTTTAAAAACAGAGCAAATGGCAAACCGGTGTCATGCAGACGAAAGTGTCAGATCCTGCAGCCCAGTGCTCAGCTCTGACCGGAGTGAACAACACACAGCCACTCAGCCACAAGTGAGGAGAGGAGGCAAGAGGAGAGAAGAGACGAGATGAGAAGAGGGGTGATAAGTAGATCGCTAGGAGACAGTGCAAGATGACGCACCCACCACCAGGACAGAAATGAGAGCTAGAGAAAATGGGATATATTTATCTCTTTCTACCAAGAGCGGCAGAGAGCACGCAAACGATAGAGAGAGAGATAGATAGATAGTTAGAAGCGGTGCTAGTCTACTCCTCCTACTCCTCTTCTCTTCTGTCTCTCTCCCTCTATCCTGTTCTGCGTCTCGCGTTTCCTGAGCAGCGTCTGCAGAGTGGGTCGGGCGAGCAGTCGCTCCCAGACCCGAGACAGGCGAGAACGAGAGCGCGAGCAGGAGACTTGGTCACCACGGAGACAGATAGAGACAGAGGGAGTTCTGCTGCTGGTGGTGGAGGCTCCAGTCATTCGCTCCCTTTATTCCATGCGTTCCGTCTCTCCTCCTGTCTCTCTCTCTT
Organism: Engraulis encrasicolus; assembly: GCF_034702125.1. Lineage (NCBI taxonomy): Eukaryota > Metazoa > Chordata > Actinopteri > Clupeiformes > Engraulidae > Engraulis > Engraulis encrasicolus. The sequence goes on along the minus strand of NC_085858.1, from coordinate 36,634,653 downwards.
CTCTCGCTTTCTCTCGTTTCTCTGTATTCCACTGAGCCCTTTCTTCCAGCAGTGCACCCTGCTGTCTGCTTGTCCAAAATGTTTAATGTGGAAGTCTCTTGCTTCTTGCTTTTTCCTGCTTTGTTGGTTTGTTATTTGGTGTCTTCTTTTAGGTTTGCTTTTTTTTTTTTTGCTTGCTGGTAGTGCCGTTTTTACCGTCTCGTTGCGAACGGCAGATCCTCACGGGCTGGCGCTACCTCTGTATGTGGAGCCGCAGCAAAGCGGTGAAGTTTACAAACACGGTGAGCTCTCTCTCTCTCTCTCTCTCTCTCGCTCTCTCTCTCCCTCTTTCCTTCTCCCCCCCCGTGCTGAGACACACACACTTACACTCCACCTCCCTCTCTATCGCTCTCTCTCTCTCTCTTGTTCACTCACTCACTCGCTCGCTCACTCGTTTGCTGCTCGCTCACACACTCTGCTCACAGCAGTCTGGAAATAGCAGAGGCCAGGCAGCACAGAGGGGCGGGGCCTGGCTATTAATAGAACGCGGGAGAGCAGAGAGCCGACAGAGCGAGGGAGAGAGGGAGAGAAAGAGAGAGAGAGGGAGGGGGAGAGGGAGGGAGAGAGAGGGAGAGAGACAGAGAAAGGAGAGGGGGAGAAGGGGAGGGGCTAGAGTGGAGTGGAGAAGAATGGGGGAGAGGAGGATGAGAGAGGTGGAGGAGAGAGGAGAGAGAGGGGGATGGAGGGACAGAGAAGGGGGTAAGAGAAAGGGGGGGGAGGGTTGTTCATGCAAATCATAAGGAGCCAATCACACGCTGATAAATCACTGCCCCAGCCAATCAGAGTGTCTGTCTGTATGTGTGTGTTTATGTGGGTGTCTGGGTATTGGTATGGGTCTGTGTGTGTGTGTGTGTGTGTGTGTGTGTGTGTGTGTGTGTGTGTGTGTGTGTGTGTGTGTGTGTGTGTGTGTGTGTGTGTGTGTGTGTGTGTGTGTGTGTGTGTGTCTATATGGTTATTTTTGAGGGTAAAGCAGAACAGCATCCCTAGCTACAGCCCATGCCAAGGCTGGAGGGCAGTGCAGTGCAGGGCATGGCAGTGCAGTGCAGGGCATGGCAGTGCAGTGCAGGGCATGGCAGAGCAGAGCAGGGCATGCATGGCAGACAACAGCTAGTGATGGGTAGTCTTACTGACACTACCTTAGTGTTCCTCAACGGGGGCTCAACAGCCCCCCCAGGGGGTGCTAAGAAGATCTTGGGGGAGGGCGTTGAGAAGGGGAAAGATGAGACGAGGGACCCTTTGCAAATTGGGCTGCCTTACAGCCTTATAGACAAGCACGCACAAACACACACGTACAAACACAAAGCACACATACGCACGCACGCACACACGCACACACACACGCACACACACACACACACACACACACACACACACACACGCAAACACACACAAACGCACACACACACACGCACACACAGGCACACACACACACACACCTCACCGGGTTACCGGATACACCGCTAATAACCCAGAGGAAGCTGTGTGATTAGCAGGCAGTGTTTCAGTGGGTTAGTCTAGAGCATTAACCGAAGCTGCGTCAGAGCTGTGTCTCTTTGGCACAGCACACACACACACACACACACACACACACACACACACACACACACACACACACACACACACACACACACACACACACACACACACACACACACACACACACACACACACACACACACACACACACACACACACACACACAAACACACACACAAGCAATGTTTCAGTGTGTTAGTCTAGCCTGGCCTGACCCTGACACCCTAACCTCTGCTAACCTTTTCCTCTCCCTCTCTCTCTCTCTCTCTCTCTCTCTCTCTCTCTCTCTCTCTCTCTCTCTCTCTCTCTCTCTCTCTCTCTCTCTCTCTCTCCTCTCTTTCATCAACTCCCCTCTTTTTTCTTTTTATTTCCTTTCATCTCCTCTTCTCAGTTCTACAGGCCATCACTCCAGTTCTGCTTTTTTTTTTTACACCTCTTTCTCTTCACATCCAGTTGGAGGAAGACAAGGCAGTTCTGCTCCTTGGTCAACTAATGCATGCTGCATGTCCACACGTTGTTGTTAGCCCATGTCTTTGGATGAGAGTCATTGCATGCAACACAAATACAAAAGGGTGATGTGCAAAATCTTGAGAACTGCCGGTGGTACTATGGAACTTTTAAAAAGTTCTTCTCCTCCGCTAGGAGGGTTCTTTGGTGCCCCCTATGGCCTGCTATCAGTGTTGGAACTATTGGAAATCTAACTAGTAAGGCTGGGCGTAGGCTACACGGTGCAATTTGTCAGTCGCACACCGCATTCGATCATCGGAGGGTATAGCGTGAGGACACCAGTCCTTAGATGTGAACTTTTAAACCCTTATACAGTGTGAGCAGGAGCAGAATACCCACGACTGAAAATATCACACAGTGTATGCCCGGCTTAACTGCAAACTCTCGGGAGGAAAACTCTAAATAATCGACTATCAAAGTTTCTAGAGGACTTTTATCACTCCAACAATCCGATGGAAACCATTTTCTTCACCACGTAAAGCAAAGCTTTTAGATCACCATCAGTTGTTCTTCCACATTCCTTCCCAACCGGTGCAACGGTTTTACGTCTGTGAAAGACAAATTATTTGGACACTTTGAAGAAGAAGTGGTAATGTCCAGGTATCCGTGCTTATCAAAGCAATGATAAGGAGCCAGCTGACAAAAAAAACATTACAATGTAATAGCTAAGAAAGATCACAAACAATTCATATTCATTTGATCCCAACCCATGACAAGTTGTTGTGCACATGACGTACAGCACCACTGATAGCTGATGAAAGGTTTTTTTATCATCTGTAACTTGTTGAACTTCGGCTTTTTTTCGCACACCTCAGCTGGCAGGTGCGTCGGAGATGGCACCATGGGTCACTCAGCAATAGTTCAAAGAAACTCCCGCACACTGACCATTTCGCTGTTCTTTCGTAAGAAAGAACAGCGAAATGGTCAGCGAAATGGTCAGTGTGCGGGAGTTTCTTTGAACTATCATCTGTAACTTGTGCCTGGAAGGGAAAAACATGCGATTATGTTGCTGGAGTCCAAATTGCAGGATATGTGTACGCATTGTGGTGGTTTGGTAAGCATGCTAAATATAGTGTGAACAGCACATGTCTAGACAAGTGAGCATGGCCTTGACAGCATAACTAGCTAGCAGCAGTGTGTGTGTGTGTGTGTGTGTGTGTGTGTGTGTGTGTGTGTGTGTGTGTGTGTGTGTGTGTGTGTGTGTGTGTGTGTGTGTGTGTGTGTGTGTGTGTGTGTGTGCGTGTGTCCACTGAAACTCTAGACCCAAGAGTCCGTCACCCACCCCCATTCCTCTGTAGTAGTAGTGACAGTTGTAGTAGCAGGCCTGGATGTGCACAGGGCATTGACGTACATACTTGCACCCCAACATTCTATCATACTCCGTTCAAAGGTTTTGATTGAAACAATTGCGAGATTACTTCCGTCATGGGTTTGTGGAAATGGTGCCAAAAATGTTGCTTAGAAACAAGTGCTGATAGGGCGATCGAAATAGCCAACTACCTATTATAGTTGGTCATTTATATATACCTGTATATATTTTTTTTTACAGGCTTTTTTGCCTTTATTTGATAGGATAGTCTGAGATGGTGACAGGAAGCAAGTGGGACAGAGAGACGGGGTGGGATTGGGAAATGACCCCGGCCGGACTCGAACCGGGGTCCCCATGGGCATGCAAGCCCAAATGTGGGGGGCTTAGCGCGCTACGCCACAGCGCCCCCCCATAGTTGGTCATTTAAACAATTCAGTACATGTAGCTCTCAACAATAAAGGTGCAGCACGAAAAAAAAAGCTGGACTGTTTGAAAGGGAAATTAGTGTTTGAAAGAAATATGGTTAACTCTGCAAGAATTCTAAAGAACATACATTGTTTCAAGTCTCCCGTAGAGACTTTCTTGTTCTGCCGCAAAATTGCCTATTGTCCTGTCCCGGGTCATTGGTTCACTTTGAAGAAGAATGTTAGGGTATGTACGTCAATGTTACAGGGTCCTGCCAAAGTTTAAGAAGGCAGAGAATGCACACATCAGTGGCACAGGTGCTGGACAAAATAAAAATAACTGAAGTAAATGGTATCCCCTTAATGCGCGCCGTACCTCCAGAGGCACGCTGTAATAGTCATTGAAATTTAATTACCATAGCGCTACAATACTATGACACAACACAGGCCCTTTAGTAATGCACCACGACTTGGTCATTACCATACTGGTAACAACAAATGTATAAGCCGCTTCTTAAGGGGATAAATGTCGGCAACACTGAAACGTCGTGCCATTAAAAAACTGGGAGCATCAACAGTGTTGCGGACATTTATCATTTTCTCACAGCCACTGCCTCATCCAGGATGCCGTAGTGGAGGATTGTGACTATCAGACTATCTTGTGTTGTGTCTTGTGTGTTGTTCTTTCGCTTGGGCATTTATTGCAATTTATTGGAAAAGATCAGTGATAACAACATGGCAGGAAATGACAAAGGGGAGACCAATGCGAATGAGGAAATGACCCCTCTGGGGCATCGTTGGCCATTTCAAAGCAGATCACATCAAGGCTATGTCCAATTAACCCATTTAATGTCTAAAGCACCTGCAAAAAAAATGCCGGCTTAATGCCTCATTGCTTAAGACCAGCTAAAGTGAGTTTTGGGAAAAGGTGCCCTCAGTATATAGAAACAAAAAATGTCTAAGGTATTCATTTTTGTGAGATTCTAGAGATACACCGGATCCAAGATCCGGTTCCGGATCCGGCAGGATAGTAGGATTTTTCACAGGGTCCGGATCCGGCAGGATTTTAAGCAGTGGATCCGGTATCTGCTAGGATCCTAAAAATCATGATCTGGTGCATCTCTAGTTTTTACGTAGCCAAGGCTTTTCAGTCAGTCTTTCACAACCCCAATCGCTGCATGGAGTGAAAGCCCTTTGGAAGCGGCCATTGCAGTCAGTGTGGCAGTAAGCCAATGAGTCTAAAAAATAGTTTGAGCCAACGTAATAAAAAGGGCCCACGTGCACGAGTAGGCTATGTGTTTCAACCCTTTCGTAGGATCCGGTATCCGGTTCCGGATTCGGCAGGATCTTAAGCAGTGGACCCAGTATCCGGCAGGATCCTAAAAATCAGGATCCGGTGCATCTCCAGATTCATTTCATATTCCATAGGAAACTGCACAACAGTTTCTATGCATGATGGTCACACGTACTATCTGATAACGGCTGACCCTCCACCCGCCTTGGCTAACAAATGTTCTGCGGAAACATTGGTGGCCTATTACACTTGAGCAGGGGTTGCCAGCCTTTCCCAACTTGGGGCCCACTTGATATTTTCACAAATATTCACGGGCCAGCTTTGACACCACAAACAATATAACTTTTTTTTTTAAATGTTCAACGGAAACACACACATCAATATTATTTCGATTTCAAGAACATGATTTCAAAAACCCACTTGTGCCTCTTTTCCACTGCCGGTTTTCCGGTAGGCCAACAGTTCGACACAGCACGACTTGGCTGCCACTTTTGGCTTTTCGATTGATTGATTTTCGAAAAAGTGGCGACCGAGTCGCGCTGTGTCGAGCTGTAGGCCGACCCGATAACCGACAGTGGAAAAGACCCACTTGGAATACCCTCCCGGACCACCAGTTTGGGAACCACTGCACCAGAGCTTGGCTCCTGTCATGCTATTCACCATCACTAAATGCTGCTTTGATCTTTCGCCACTATGTACCACACCTCCTGGAACCAGACGCAATGCACACACACACACACACAGACACACAGACACACAGACACACACACACACACACACACACACACACACACACACACACACACACACACACACACACACACACACACACACACACACACACACACACACACACACACACACACACACACACACACACACACACACACACACACACACACACACGCTATCAGCTCCAGGCTCATCCCCCATCATCACCCCAACACCATGGCTGGTATTCCCACGGCGTCTACACCTGTTGTCTGGTCTGGTCTGCAGTGTGCTTGCTGCTTCACTGCTGTCCAAGACACACGCATGCCAATACAAACAAACAACACACCCACAACATCAACTCTGATTGGTTAACCACTCCACTCTAAACCCCTCTTGTGCTAACTTTAACACGCCTGTGTATTTCCCCACACTTTGCATATCCCTGTGCTCCTATACCTCTATGTATATCCACACCCTTTACACGTATTGATTTTTTGCTTTTTATGTCATTCTTTTGTAACTTAACTGTCTTAGGATAAAAGTGTTGACTAATTGTGTGCACTAATGTAATGTAATGATCGGCTGGGCAATTGCGTGTGAACCTAAGCCCCTGTCTGAACATGCTCCGACAAGACAACCCAGCGATATATATATTTAGACAGTATATAATATATAGTAGCCAATATACTAGGGCTGGGCAATATGACGATATATATCGTTATCGTGATATAAAAGTGTATATCGTGACCTTTCTCCTATATCGTTTATATCGTGATATTCAATTGTATAAAATTGATAAAATTACTATCATTTAATTACATGTTGTCATGTTGTCACAATACACACTATATGTTAATGTAACTGTAAAAATAAGAATAAAAAGATCCATTATAAAGAAAGGTTGTTTTGCGACATGAAAAAATAAAGAGCAAATATAGAGAATAACTGAAAAGGTATCGTGATATAAAGTAATCCATATCGTGATGTGTTTTTTTTCCATATCGCCCAGCCCTACTATATACATATGGGAAGGAGGGCGGGTTGTTTAGAGGACGCAGGGCAAAGAGTGGTAAGAGGCTGGAATGTGGGGCATGGGGGTATGGGCGGGGGCAGCTGTCTGTAGGGTGTGGAGAGGAAGGGGCAAGAGGGTAGGGCAGTTGGAGGGCATGATAAAGCAGGGGTGGGGAACCGTTTTCATTTGAGGGGCTTTCAGATGACTTTGTCCAGGGCCCAGACAAAGCTGTCAGGGGGAATGGAGGTCAGAGGGAGGAGTTGGTTGGAGGGCATATATTGGTATGTATTTGCCTAACGTTTAATAAGATGGGCTTTAGATCAGAGGATTGCCGGTTCAATTCCCACCCCTCCGCTCCCTCCACTCTATGGCTGAGGTGCCCTTGAGCAGGACACCTAAACCCATACTGCTCCAGGGACTGTAACCACTACCCTGTACACAGCTGTAAGTTGCTTTGGATAAAAGTGTCAGCTTTTAATGTAATTAAGTGTACTGTAATATAATGTACTGTATTTTGTGTCTATGTAGAGTAGAGTAGAGTAGAGTACTTTTATTAATCCCGAAGGAAATTAAGGTGTCTGTCAGCTTACATAAATACACAAATACAAAACATACACAAGACATTATACACATAATTGAACATTACAGGAAAAATATATCTTGAGTACTACCGCCACACATTATCTCACATACACACATGTTCTCTCTCTCACACACACACACTCACACACACACACACATTGTCCCACCCACACACACACACACACACAAACCCACCCACAACCCCCCTCCCACACACACACACACACACACACACACACACACACACACACATCCCTACACAGACACAAGGTCCTGGTAGGGTGTCATGTTGCATACATTCACACTCACAGAAAAACAAAATAACCATGTAAATGTAATGCATGTTGTGACCATTCTACATTGTTGAAAAACTCAATATGTAAAACGCCACAATAGAGGCTACTAGGGATGCAAACAATTAATCGATTAATCGACTTTAATCAATCAATGCGTTAATCGATTAAAAAACATTATCGCAATTAATCGGCAATTCAACCTACAAGAGACCCAGGTGAAATGGGCATGTGAAGAGTGTGTGAAGAGAGGTGTGAATAGTCGGAATATTTAAAACACCTTTGGAGTAAAGATTAAATTGAAATAGAACTAATTTAAATTTGGTATTTTATCTCAATTTTCAAACAAAATTTCAGAGAAACATTGAGATTTCGGGGGAAAAACGCCACTTATCAATTAATCGTAAGTCGATCGATAAGGCTATCAACTAATGATTAATGAATTAGTCGATAATTTGCATCCCTAGAGGCTACATAATATGAGATAGAGACAACGCATTAAGATATGAAGAGCTTTGTTGCAAAATCACATATGACAAGTATTTCCATTTTGGAACATTTTAGGAAATTGACATTTTGTATTGGGCGATGCATTGTAAAATGCATTTTAAATAGGTTTATGAAGGATTTTCTCAAACTATTTGAATGGCAAGAATTCTCAACTAGATGATGGGACTGCCATTTCCAATAATAAAATGCAAAAGTCAGAATGATGGATACGTTGTTTTGCAATGAAACAGTTCATATTCTGTATGGGGAAAAAAAAGAAAAAACAACACTACGCTTCTTTGCATCTGCACTTGTTGTTCTGTATATTTCCTGTGTACTTTGTATCTGCTAGTGATGCTGGCTATGATTACGTCCTCAATTGTAAGTCGCTTTGGTTGTAAAGCCAAATGCAATGTAATGTAATGTAGTGTAATGTTATGTATGGGAGAAGGAGGTAAGAAGGTGAAGGGCGCAGGGCTAAGGGAGTAAGATAGAAGACAGGCTGCCAGGGTAGAGACAACCTCATGTCGTTACAGCAGAAAGTCTATTGGCTAAATGCCCACAAGTCACCACAACACTCCCCAGTCAAACAGAGCCTAGAGAGGAAGTGAGCGAAGAGAGCAATGGAGGAAGGAAGAAAGGCAGGAAGGACAGAATGAGACCAGTAAAGAAGGAGAAATAAATAAATACACACAGAGGTTAAAGGGAGTGTTAAAGCTCGGATGACTAAGATGAGAGTGCGCAGCATTCAAAGAGTCACTGATATAGTTTGTAGAATTGTTTCTGATACATTGCATTTTTTTACTTCATGTATCAGATGGTGCTGTATTCATGTTGTATGTCGTGCATTCCTTCATTAAAAACACATGAGAATAAAGATATGGTGAATGTGCATGTGGATGACTCTTATAGCAGAAGACTGACAGGTTACGTAGGCTACATTCTATCCATTTTCATCCATTATCAACAGGCACCCACCACACAACGCTCACCACCTCGTTTACAACCACCTGATCGATTCACCACCATCCCCTCTGCCCCCATACCAACATCCCTAACTCCCCCCCCCCCCCATGACTGGCTGCTTGTTTTCCCTGCTTCCTCATTGGCCTGGGTATTAATAGGTGGCTGTACCTTTCAGGTTCTCTGACGTAGATTGGGGTTTATATTTAGACTAGTGGAACAAGCGGGGGAGGGGGAGGAGGGAGGGGAGTGGGGAGGAGGGGGGAGGGGGGAGTGGGGGTTAGGATCGGAGGGATTGAAGTCCACTCCATTGGCTTTTTAAAGACTGCTTTCTGTCTCTCTGTCTCTCTGTCTCTCTGTCTCTCTGCCTCTGTCTCCCTCTCTCTCTCTCTCTCTCTCTTGCTCTTTCTTTCTTTTTTATTTATTTAAAGCACGCTCCACTGATGAACTCCCTCGCTTTAATGTCAAGGTCTTCAGACTGCAAACTGTGTTTGACAGCGGCTGGCCAAAGTATGCACACACACACACACACACACACACACACACACACACACACACACACACACACACACACACACACACACACACACACACACAAACACAAACACAAACACAAACACACACACAAACACAAACACAAACACACACACACACACACACACACACACACACACACACACACACACAGACTTACACAGAGGAGAGAGAGAGAGAGAGAGAGAGAGAGAGAGAGAGAGAGAGAGAGAGAGAGAGAGAGAGAGAGAGAGAGAGAGAGAGAGAGAGAGAGAGGGCGAGAGAGAATAACAACGCAGGCATCAACACAAATGCAACAACTCCAGAGTGCAACAAAGCCTGCAGTACAAAGAATCTGATCTAATGTCAAACAAAAGACACAAGGCCATGTTTAAAGCAAGAAATAGCAGAAAAGTATTGAGTCAAGTCAAACAAACAATGAAAAGGTAAATGAATTTAACCCAACTGGGCAACAAGGCAAAACATAGCTCACTTAAATAATTAAAGCCGACCAGGCTTATGGCTTACGGGCTCACGGCTTACAGTATTTAATTTGATTTAATTCAATTTAATTTAGACCATGACCGAGATTGGCAAGTTGGCAAACCGCCATCTGAGGTGATGACAGCTTTGGGTCATAAACACTGACACTGACACTGATTGCCGTCTCGCACGTTGAGCTGCCATTGCCGTCACACAAGCCCTTGTAACTCTAGTTCTAGTTCCTGTCTGTCTCACATCTTAAGGTTTTGTCTTGCAGTCTGCACAACCAGACCCTGACAGCTGTGTCCTACTCAGACAATCTGGTCTAGTTGCTATCTGTGGACCATTTTACTGAAGCAGGTGAGGATGTCCATCCAAAAGACAGACACAGGTGCACTGTGTAATATGTTTGGTAGTTTATTTCCGAAATGCATGCTGCCCATTCACAAATGTTACCTTTTCATTTGTACTTACCACCACCATCAAATTCTAAGTATTCATTATGACGGGGAAAACTGCATTTTTCATACATGAAAAGGGGGACCTTCTCCATTGTCTGCCATTTTGAAATTTCCAGAAATAGACATATAGGTGCAAAACGTACTGTACTTTGGCCATACTAGTAAATGTGGGTTAATTATTTAGTAAATATTCATGAAACGATCAAATTTCGCAGTGGACAGTATAGTTTCAATGAGCAGCAAAGTTGCAATACCGACTCTGGCCACCATCCTACACAGTGCACCTTTAAGCAAGGTCGCCGTTGTGCCATGCAACTTGCATTCTGTAATGTAGGTCTGAGTTTTTGTCTCACACTTTGTGCTCTAGTTCCTGTCTCTTGGTGTGTGTGTGTGTGTGTGTGTGTGTGTGTGTGTGTGTGTGTGTGTGTGTGTGTGTGTGTGTGTGTGTGTGTGTGTGTGTGTGTGTGTGTGTGTGTGTGTGTGTGTGTGTGTGTGTGTGTGTGTGTGTGTGTGTGTGTGTGTGTGTGTCAGGCACGTG
>NC_085858.1:36608516-36613516 GCF_034702125.1 Engraulis encrasicolus | reverse complement strand
CAGCGGTGTACGCAAGGCCCATAACACCCTGTTCCAGACACACACATCATGCAGGCATACACACACACACACACACATGCACACACACATACACACATGCACACATACACACACATCATGCAGGCATACACACACACATGCATGCATACACACACACACAAACACACACACACGCACACATACACACACATACACTTGCACGCATACACAAACAAATGCACTCACACACAAACGGACACACACGATTTACACACATACAGTAGTACGGTAGTTGTGGCCAGCCCTGCTGAGTTTTCAACAGACCCACCAGTGACACGGGGTCCTCATGCAGAAAAAGACACACACACATGCACGCACGCACGCATGCATACACGCACGCACGCACACACACACACACACACACACACAGCTGAAGTGAACAGGAGGAGTAATAAATGGGATTGACTTTACTTTCTGAGTCTAGGATCTTGGAGAGAGAGAGACAGAGAGAGAGAGAGAGAGCGAGAGAGAGAGAGAGAGAGAGAGAGAGAGAGAGAGAGAGAGAGAGAGAGAGAGAGAGAGAGAGAGAGAGAGAAAGAGAGAGAAAAATAGACATAGTCAAGAAGAAAGCAAGGCCAACAGAGAAGCTAGTAACCAGAGTTGTTTATTTTGTTTTTAATTGTAAACACCAGAGTGACGTATTTGCGTTATTTTTTCCTATATTAACCCTGGTTTGTTTCTCTCCTGCTGCCCAAACCCAGAGCTGTATGCCCAGCGAGCAGTGGAACAGCTGACTACCGCAGAAATCTCCTGGAACTGGTAATCCCCAAAATTACTTAATCTGGCCTCGGGGATTAATAAAGTTTTGGGGGTTCTAATTCATAAGCAGTTTCACATCTGATGTGGACTGGCAAGGGACTCGAGCGGGATAGCCATTCAAGACTAAAATACTGTTTTGCTTTCTCCAGTAATTTTGGGACACAGTAAAATCCAATGCTAAAACACAAAGACGTGCACTTTCTGTTATTTACATTACCAATAAAAAAATAACTAGAATTTGAGTCACTGTAGAGACAGTGCAACCAATGTCTTCCTTTGCAGTCCAGACCAAGTTTCGACTTTGCAACCCTACAGCAAGCTCTCTAGTTCAGATCAATGCATTGCTGGTTCAAATCTCAGTATTAACGTTAGGAACAACGTGTTTTGCTATACCTTCATCCATGGCTGAAATGCCTTTGAGCAAGATACAGACTAACCTTACATTGCTTCAGGAACAGTAACCAATACCCTGTAATAACTAAGATGCTTTGGTTTAAAACATCTGCGAAGTGCAATGCAGTGCAATTGGGTAAGTAAGTTGGGAAAAGACGAGCTACCAAGTGATCTAAAGGCCGGAGTGCTAGCGCATTTGTAACTGTATGATGTGTTGGAAAACATGTTTACTACCTTTCTCCGCTGATCTCCAGGGAAGATGATACAGGGGACAAAGGGGTCAGCTGTCCCGGTCCCAGGGAGACAGGGGGACCCAGAATTGAGTCCTCATTAACCCCTTTGCGCAGAACCTATGTTATAACGTTACTTTTGGCTCTCGGTACCTACCGTATAGTGAATAGGCCCGCTGGCGACCCCATCTGCATTAAGAGGCTACATTGTATGTATTGGGTGGGGGTGGGGGGTGGTTGGGTTTGGCTTTCAGATGACTTTGAACTGGGCCCGGTCAAAGCTGTCAGTGGCCCTGCTGAGCTGTGCTAGCTAGCCTCCGCTAGCAACAGCAGTGAGGACGTGCGTAACGTAACGTAAGCATATACCCTAAGCAGGATGTTTATGGTCAATGTGTCTCTCGTGCAGCTCATTAGCGTTGTATACATGTATACATTAGCCGTGTATACACGCACAACACAATGCAAACAGGCAGGAAGCATTATCTCTTCTGTCATCCAATGCAAATTCCAAACAACGGGAGACGAGAGGCAAGTCTTACATAAGGGGCAAGGCTCCAGCTGCCCACATTATTGCAAGCCACGCCTCCTGTCTGCCTATGCACTGTACTGTATGTCACACCTGTATTGTGGAACAGATAATAATAGCTTGTTCCGTATTCATTTGTGTATGTAACATATTGATTTGTATATAACGTATTCATTTGAGGAGATTGTATTAGTGTTGTTAGTGTAGTATTAGTGTTACCATGGCTTATGACCAATTTTGACAGAAATTTCAAAGGGTGTACAATCTTTTCCCTACGACTGCATTTTCCCTTAAAATATAAATACCGTGATAAAAAAAATCATGATTGTCAATAATTGTTATCAGGGCCCAACATTAACTTTTTTCATCACCAGCCACAATGGCTAGTATATGTAAATCTTACTACCCAAACATACACTCACTAATGGGTCAAAGTTGGGCTAGGAAGTTGGTCTTTTCTACCAGACAAACTGGCTTTCACCAGCATTTGGCCGGTTGGCAGGTGTTAATTTAGAGCCCTGCTGAAACGATTTATAATAACGATTCGTTATTATAAATTTGGGCACAAGTACGCAGCCCTGTTTGGGAGCTATGGGTCCCAGCTGGGTGATCAAGGTCCTTTGTTGTCAGATCATCTCTGTGTTAGTGTGGTGTCCTGAACTCAAGTTGTCTTTGTGTGTTTTATGGGGTCCTCCACTCCTTTGTACCTGCTTGTCAAGCACTTAAGTTTGCTGCCTCTTTTTTGCTTTAACCCATTTAAGCCTGATGCTAAATGCTGCATTGGCCTATAATAATAATAATAATAATTGTATTTGTATAGCACTGTATCATACAAGGGATGCAACTCAAAGTGCTTAACAAATGAGAAAAGAAAAAAAACATAATTGTTAGAGATGGATTTAAAAGGAGAGGAAGAGAGGAGAGGCAGAGATAGCAGGAAGGCAGAGGAAGTAGAGATAGAAAGAGATTGTAGAGTCATAAGGTCAACGTAGGTTAGGACCAGGATTCTTAGATGTGTAAGGTCCATAGTGGCTGGGTCTAGCATAAGTCATAGATAGTCACACTGAAATTGGGCTGAACATTTTTACATTTTAAAATGTGGGTATGTTAGAGCTGAATCAACACACTGTAATGCAATATGAGCATCCTAGCTTTTAAATGCAACTTATTTCATGTCTTTATGTGTGTTGGAGGCTGAAATATTTACAATTTTATAAGCTGAGGGCGCCTCTCCCCAAACAGGGTTTAGGCATTCAGCAGGTGATTTTTGCAGGTGCCTTGGGCTACAATGGGTAAACGTGCTGTGTAAATAGACTTCACTCGACTTGATTGATTTAACTGTGTTGGTAAAGGCACAACATCCTAAACACTAATGTGAAATGTAATAAGTGTTGCTTGAATATGGGACACCAATCTGTTACTGTGTTCAGCCTATCTGTGTTTACCATCGTTCTTGCAGGCCTACTGGGCATTTGATATTTGATATTTGATATTTTATTAGGATCCCCATTAGCTGATAAACATATCAGCTACTCTTCCTGGGGTCCACACAGAATATATCACAAACAAGACGTCAACATACAAAACAACATATAAAACGAAGAAAAGATATACTTGCATACCGAGGCACGGGCGCTTGCATAACCGTCTGTGCATACCTGCTATTGTATACATGTCTTTCATAGCCGTCTGTGCGTACATCTCTTTCATAACCTCGTTATGCCTTTGCCTGAAAGTGCTGAAAGCATATTGCTGCCTGCTTGACGCAGACAGATTTTTTGCTCGCATAACTCTTGAAAAGGTGCACAGATTTTGACCAAATGAGTACTAATATTCAAGGCACATTAACTAATTCACATTTCGAGGCCAACATTGCAGAGCTGTCAAAACCCCAGAGGTTTTCATTACACATATGCAGGGCTCTAAATTAACTTTTTCCACCACCAGCCAATTTGGCTAGTGGACATTTTTTCTTACCAGCCAAACAGAAGTTCAACTAGCCATTTTTTAAAATCTCGCCAAAATAAACTACGCATCAGGCTAGTTATTTTTTTTTCTAATTAAATGGTCATTTTGTCCAACTGTTTCTACAACACAGATACACTATAGGCCTGCATAGGGTACTATATGCCTACATAATAATTAAGCATATTATAGCCTAGGCCTAGGCTATATATTTTTTCATTATTTTTTAACTTCTGCTTTATTTTTTACTTTCATTACTTAGGCCTAATTAATTTGATTAGTTTTTGTTCAATTCCTCTGAAAACAGCTGAATCACATCGCACAAGCCACTCACATAACAGACCTTTAACATAGGCCTACAGTAACCAAGCACACAGCCAAACACTACAAAACCTCACATACGCACACCCCAAGGAAGGAGAAGAGATGAGAGGAAAATGAGAGGAGAGAGGAGGAGCTCTTCTCTATCATGCGCAACAAAATGACAAGAAGCCTAGTTTAATTAAAAGTAAATAATATCTCGGGAATCTTCGCTTCCTTTGTTACTTCCACAGCTTCGTCGTTGGTTGCTTTTTTTTTCTTTCCGATGGCGTGGGCTTTCCAACTTAGTTGCGCCACGACTCTGAACATTTCAGAAGACAACTGAACTGACAGCTACGGTCACACTACTCTGACAGTCGGCTCTCCTCCTCTGCCCTGGTCGCTATTTCGTTCCACAACCACTCATTTTTAACGTCACTATTTACAATTAGACCTAGGCCTACTACTAGCATTCACCAACACACAGAACCTTGCTCTAACCCCCGCCACATTCTCATCACTCGCACAAAACATAGTCTACACAACAGAAGTAGCGCTATGCATAATCTGCGTAAGTCCTGTTATTGAAACGGTCAGGGTTTCGCTGCTTCAAAAATGCAGCCTGTTCAAGGTTCATATAGTAATAATAGCAGTAGTGACGTTAAAAGGGTTGTAGCGAAAGCGACGAGAGCATAGGAGGAGAGCTGCCTGTCAGAATAGTGTGAGCGCAGCTTAGTTGACAGAAGGCTGGTCGTCTGAAATGTTTTCAATCCTGGCGCGCGCAACAG
>NC_085858.1:36593516-36603516 GCF_034702125.1 Engraulis encrasicolus | reverse complement strand
CAGGCATTAAGTGATACACATTAGACTTGAGGCAGGCCAAACAATTGTTTGCCCCTTCACGAAAAGCCTCTGGTGTAAACTAACCCCGCAAACACACCAGCATCTACCTAGCTACACAGCATACCGTATGTCCTTTGAAAGCAGAACGCAAGCATTCCGACATTACAATTGGCTGTCGTTGTACCGCATCATAGCTCATTTGCATAATATTCCCTGAAGTCCAACTACAAACTGACTCTTAAGTCGCCTCTAGTTGCCCAAATCGCTTTTCTCTTCTGTCGCCAGCAACTCAATTTCTTACATCGCCGGTGTCATTCAAGATTCAAGATTCAAGATTCTTTTTAATAGTCCCGAAGGAAATTTGTCTTGGACATACATAGCTGCCACATACACACAACATACACATGACGCCAAAAAACAAAAACAACAATAAACACACACATACATAGAAACACTCAAGTGCATATCCGCCACAGCCCACCAGCCGCATACATACATGGCATTACAGGATGGTAGCTGTTAATGACCTGCGTTCAGTAGGTTAACAGAAACAGGGACAAAAGAAAACCTAACCTGTAGTGTCTTCTTTTAAGTCACTTCAATTGACGCCTTGAGGTGGTCTTAATGGTATCGATGGTTTATTTCATAACAAAAAAGGTAATCATTTTTCCATCAAAAGTTGTCACGAAATTAAAGTTTACTAAATAATAAGTCCATAATCCAAACATAAATTGCCATCGGAAAATAAAATTAAAACCTTATGCCTGCTGGCGTCTTCCAATTCTCTTTCCAAAGTTGCACAAGCATTCGAGTTCTGAACACCGTTTCCACACACACGCTAACTAATTAAAGGTGCAGGTGCATCAATCACTCAATCATGGCACCTGGCTCAATTAAGCCCACCAAATGCCACATA
The DNA here is from genome assembly GCF_034702125.1 of Engraulis encrasicolus. Classification (NCBI taxonomy): domain Eukaryota; kingdom Metazoa; phylum Chordata; class Actinopteri; order Clupeiformes; family Engraulidae; genus Engraulis; species Engraulis encrasicolus. The sequence continues at coordinate 36,602,600 of NC_085858.1, read as the reverse complement.
ATTCCAAACGTCATTCCACTTTTGGCCAGCAGGTGTCATAAAACCAAAAATATGCAAAATGGCTCCTACACACCGGCCCCCTTATTGGTACCGGGCAAGGTACAATAATAAACAAAACACAACTAAGGAGCCATAAAGAAAATAAACAATCATAATCCAGGCAAATTATTTCCATAAGTCATCATATGTACAAGTTCTATCCAACACAATTACAATTTTTTTTTGTCGTTTTCCCTTTTATATTTTTTTTTGTATATTTTTTCTTTTTCAAGTGTCCTTAAGTACAAGAATGTCCTTTCAAGAGCTCATATACGTTAGAGTCTTTCTTATAGTGCTTACGCACACAGCTCATATGCATGAAAGCATAATTCATGAGTCCAAGTTGTGTATGTGGTGTGTAATGTCTGTGTATGGAAACGTTGCTCGTTTGCACGAAATGTGACGCTCGTGTGTGCACGAATAGATCCGAAGATCTACAGAGTCCATGATCCAAGTGTGCGCATGTGAAGACTGGATCCATCAGTGTATGTGAGAGTTCAGTCAAGCAATGATTCAGGTCACCATTTCAGGTTAATCAATGTTATATCATGCATCTTATTCATTCATGTTCATGTCACATTCATATTCAATCAAAGGTAACTGATCCAAGTTCAAAGTTGTACAGTTTCAAAGTTGCAACAGGTATCATACCACATACATTTTTCATAGTGTCAATCACTCATCCCACATCCAAAGGGCCCTAGTGGCAATAGGGACAGCAATTAACACACCATCATCACACATGCAACTTCATTCTAACTCAACCATCTCTGCTCTTTCTTGTAAGGTTGGGCATGTACTGTATGTTCCCTAACCCGTACTTTCCATAAGAGGTCTGCTGAGTATTGTACTGGTTCCTATTTACAGCTACTGTGTGTAGTGCAAGTGGACAACTAGTTGGCCTAGTGGATGTATTTCCTGCAGCTTTGTTATTTATAATGTTATTGAATATACAGTCATGCATTTTTTCTTTGCTTTCAATTTTCTTTCCAACAGGTTTTCCTTTTCAGGTGCAAGGCTCTTTGTGGTAAGTATTTCCTTTCCAGTTTGTCTCAGGTTCAACAGGGATAATTTTTGCTGATCCTTCGTCCATGTGTTCATTTTGAGAACATCCATTTCCAGTTCCATTTCCATTTCCTTTTCTTTCTGTAAGGCAAGTATAGACCTGGGTCGTTCAGATTTCTGGGCTTTGAGGAATTCTGGACCATTTGGCCGAGTGTTTGAGTTCAAGAGAGAGCTTGCCTTCAGGTCACAAGTTGCACCATGTGCTTTTTCCAGTTTTGTCTTTCCATTTCTACTCTGTTTGATGCTTGTCATCTGATCACCTTTCTTCTGGTGATGTATTCCATGGTGTGGCCTACTGAACCTCACCTTTCCACTTTGGGTGATATGGTCATTGGATGGAGCTATGTCTGTCTGACTCCTTCCTACCTTTCCCTCTAAGGAGGTTGTGCACTTCATATGGTGCTCTCCATTCTTTTCCATTTTTCTTTTCAGGGATACAACATGCAGTTGGGCCTGATCATAATCATTTGTCACGTTTTTGTTTTCGAATGTCAAAGGTAAGTTATAATGGCTATTCATAATTTCCTTTGAAGTTCCATTTCCAGTTTCCATTGTATGCATTCGCTGATCGACAACTGACACTCCTGAGCTTTTCTCTGGAGCTGCCGGTTCTGAATCTTTGTGATGCTGCTCAATCAACTCCTTCATGTCTCTTATAGATATGTGGTTTGTTGTGACAGCAGTGTGGGTTCTTTGTCTTTTATGAGACGTTTCTTGTGTGAGCTTAGCCACAACCCACCCTATGGGTGTTCTAAATGCATATGGGCCTGTACCTCTACTGTTTATCACCTCCATAGGCTCCATAAGGTTTGCTGCATTTGTGCCTATTAGCAGCTCAATGTCAGCATCCAGATGCGGAATCCTCACTCCATGTAAGTATTTCCATTTGTCAACAGATTCTTGTTTTGGTATGTGTTGTTTTGTCACAGGTAAGTGTGTTTGTGTATACACTGGTGGAAGTTTGTGGTATTGCGTTCCTTCCATATTGCTTACTTCCAGACCAGAGACTATGCTACTGGGCACCCTGCTCTCCTGGCCCATTGTACACAGCATGATGGAGATGTTCTTGCCAGGGACACTCAGCTTTTCTTTTAGCGAATCTGTACAGAACGTAGCTGTGCTACCAGGATCAAGAAATGCATGGGTTGTTACTACTTTGCCACTATCTGACATCCTCACTTTAACCGGTATTATGGCTAGAGTGCATTTGCCTGATGTACCGGCCCCCATTGGGTCACTCGCATTCACCATTGCATTACTTAAAGTGGTAGTTTCAGCTTTGGGCTTAGCTTTTTCGTTCACTGTAGGGATGTGTAGTACAGTAGGGTGCAGTAAAGAGCATATGTCACATGTCATTCTGTTCTGGCATGTTTTGCCTATGTGGCCCTTTCTAAGGCAACCAAAGCACATCCCTTTGGCTTTCAGGTAGGCTATTTTTTCCACATTGTTTTCATTCTTGAATGTTTCACATTGATCCAGATTGTGATCATTTCCACAGAACATGCATGATTCTTCAGTTGGGTGTATAGAAACAGACACAGGGACAACTGTGGTGGCGAAGCTAGAGCTACTTGATCTGGGTTTCCTCTGTTGCATAGATGTTGGTGTCACTTTGGCATCAGAGGGGGTCTGGATATCGCCAAACACTGGGTCGAGCAATGCCCTAGCTTGCTTCTCAATGAACTCTACCAAGTCCTTGAAAGTTGCCCTGGGTTTCTTATTTTCCTCCATGTTGCTAACAATTGCACGCCATCTATCTCTTAGCTTGAATGGCAATTTCGACACTATCAGCCTCATATTGCTGGAATTTTCAAGCTCCTTTAAACCATCAATGTCAGACATAATGTTGAAGCAACTGCGCAAGAACAATGCATAGGAGCGCAGGTCTTTGGCATTTTCTGGCTTGATGGTTGGCCAGTTCAAAGCCTTTTTCATTAGGGCTGATGCAATTTTATATCCATTTCCAAAATTATATTCCAGCTGTTCCTTGGCCTGATTGTATGCAGTGTTGGGGTCCATGTGTAGGAAACTGGAGACTAGGCTCCTAGGTTCATCTTTTGTGTATTGTTGTAGGTAATACAAACGGTCGTCCATGTTCTCTGTCTTTTTTTCCACAAATTGCTCAAATGCTTTAATGAATGTGCGGTATTGTAATGGGTCACCATCAAACACTGGGATTTCTCTGCCTGGCAATAGGGAGAGAGCCTGCTGTTTCACTAACAGTGAAGTGATTTCTGTGTGCCGTTTCAACACTTCAGTGACGTCATTCACATTGGCATTTGACGCGTTTCCATTGGGTTGGCTTACTACTGGTGCGCTATGATGCGCACTGGCGCTGTCTATTTGGGCAGGGGCTATTTGGGGACTTTGCGCATGAACATTCTGCTGCACAGTGTCACTTTGGGGTGTAATTTGCACTCGCTTTGCTTTTTGGACTGTTGCGGGGATTTTGTATTCAGTAGGCGTGCCGAATTTGTGTAAACCGGATAATGAGCCTTGCTCCTCGGCTTCTCTATAGATCTTCAATTTTGCCTCAGCGGCAGCGAGCTCTGACTCATGTGCTAGTTTTTCCCTTCGTGCCTGAAATTCTGCCTTACACCTAGCCAGTACAGTAGCCTCCTCCAAGTCAAGGTCACTTTTCTTATTTAGTGCATCAGTTTTTGCCTGTTGCGCAGCGAGATCAGCTTCAGCCTTTACCCTCAACTGCGCGCTCGCCCGAGACGCGCGACTAACGTTACTTCTGGCTTTAACGCTCGGGGCTGCTTGGGATATACTGTCATGGGGCTTAACAGTCTCGTTTAATTTCTCCTCCTCCGCAGTCATTTCCTTTTTCTCCTCTTCAGCATTTTCCTCTTTCTCCTCCACATCAACATTCTCGCTACGGATCCATTTCAACACTCCATCAATGAATTCCTTGAACAGGTTATATTTCGGTTCATACCAGTCTTGCTGATCTGCTTCCTGCTCTAATGCATCGGTCATTAAATGCTGCACTGATTCGTGAACATCACTGAATTCAAGCAAATACTGGTCAAACGTCTGCAGTTGCTTTTCAACAAGGGACTTTTCTTGGCCTGCCTCAATAGAATAGTTGATTTCCTTACGCTTACGTGTAAGAACACTAAGCTTCCCTCTACGGCTTTTCAGTAATTTAGACAGTTCCCTGTCATCACACAGTGTCTCTTCTTCCTGTGGCTTCTCCATTATTTTTAAAATTAACTAAAAAGTCTCTAACAAAATGTAGTTTTCTTTTCAATTCAAATCAAAGCATTGCAACGCAGTAGCCAAGAGTTCAGTTCTCTTACAGCAGGGGTACTCAATTAAAAGTCCCTGAGGGCCAGTTTTTCAAAATTCCTCCCAATAAAGGGCCGGGCCGGGCTGACACGACACAACCCCCACCAAAAAAAAATATTAAAAAAAAAAAAAAAAATGATAAGAACTTTGTAATCACAAAACACACGCACTCACACCCACAGCAGATATTTAGTTTCCAGTGACAGGATGGGAGAACATTTCTCTCATAAAGGGCCTGCATTTTTCTGAAGCACTGTGGGGTGAGGTGCCTGCCTTGCTGTCATTGCCACCCACCCTTCAGTATTTTTTTTTTAAATGACATAAGATTATTTTTTTTAATGACATGAGATTAGCCTATATTTGCAGACTACATTCATAAACATTTATTTCTTAGTGAGAAAACCAATAAGCCTGAAGATAACACTTTTCAAACAAATGTTGCTTATTATGACTTTGTTTATGCAGCTCTCACATGCATAATGAGAATCAGATGCAATAATGGACCCAACAAAGAGGACACATAGATAGGAGGACACCAGGTTTTGCCAACAAGAAAATGGCACATTGATGCAATGTTGATTAAATGCAACAGCCAATAATAAATCATCAAGTTGCTCATAACTTTGTTTGAAATCTTATGAGGGGCTTAGCTTTCCAAACGAACTATTTGGGGACTGTTTAAAAGTGTGAAAAGTTTATCAAGCAATTCGTTTTTAAGTAGGCTACCCCTAGTTAGCTGCCAGCAGAGCTCAAACACAATTTGCCTTCATTTGTGTTAGCAACTAGCTACAGCTAGTGCTAAACCAATTCGAAGTCCTAACACACTGTATGCAATGAAATGTGGACCATTACTTTCAAAAACGAGGCAAAGAGAACTTTGTAAATAATTTATTTACAAGTTCTACCGTACTTCCCTTCAGTAGTCTACCTCACAACAGCCTCTGCCACACCTCACTTCTGTTTGGAGCCTGCAGGGAGAAACTGATTGAGGGGGCGGAGACACGGCACGCATCTTCCTAGCGTCTGTGGCGCGATTTCAAAATAAGAGCCGACAGCGCGATCGGACCAAAATTTTTTTTTTATTTTTTTTTTTTTTTTTTTTTAATTTTTCAAAATTATTCGAGGGCCACAAATAGATGCCCCGCGGGCCACAAGTGGCCCGCGGGCCGCTATTTGAGTATGGGGGCCTTACAGTGAGCGCGGCGGCTCGAGTTCAAAGTCAAACTTGAGCGCGGCGGCCCAAGACAGGTAAGTAGAGCACAGCCACTCAAGTTCACAGTGGGCGCGGCGGCCCTGATGAGAAAACAGTTTAGTACTCACAGATCAGTAGTCCAGTCTCGCGAAGCACGGGTCCACGTATTTCACAAACCTTGATTTTCTTCAAGTAATCCACATGCAATCCATGATTCGAAACTGGTAGGCTACTTCTCCACAAACGCACAGCTCCGGGCACCCACAGCGATTTCCAGCTCTCCACCGGCGCTCACAGGTGTTCCGGCTTTCCAATCAGCCGGCGTTTCCAAACTTCAGCTTGCTTCTTGTTTGACAGGCGATGTTCGATGTTCTTCTCTTCAAGCACTTTTCTTTTCAGTGCATTTCTTTCGGCGATTTCTTTTCTTCAAGCACTTTTCTTTGTCGTTCTTTCGTCGATTTCCTTTTCTTAGCGCGTTGATTACTTGTGGCGTTAACCTCTTCACGCAGCTTCTTCTGTTCTTCTGTTTCTGTTTCTTGATTCTTTCGTCGTCTTGATATTCTTCTTCTTTAGGCAGCTTTCCTTTTTCGGGTTTCCAATCTTTCTTCACGCTTTCGTCGTCTTGATAATCTTCTTCTTTAGGCAGGGGTCATCTGGCCTTCTCCATCTTCTTCCAATTTGCAGGGTTTAACGATGCTTCTTCTCTTTCTTCTTACAGGTTTCCACGGGGCAAACGTCCAACTTTTCTTCAGATTAACGATGCGTCTTTTTCTTGCAGGTTTCCAACGATGCAGAGTGTAGCATATCTTCTTTTATCTTCGTCCAGATTCTAACGATGTTGTTCTTCTTCCACGCAGTGTGTAGCAAGGTTTTACTGGTGGTCTTCCAGGGGTTCTCATCCAGTGCAGAAAAGGTTTTAACGTGGTCTTCCAGGGGTTCTTCAATGCAGTAAAGGTTTTAAAGGTGGTCTTCCAGCGGTTCTCCTCCAATGCAGAAAAGTTTTAACGTTGTCTTCCAGGGGTTCTCCTCCAATCTTCCAGCGGTTCTCCTCCAATGCAGGACAGGTTTTAACGATGTAGTGTCTTCTTTTAAGTCACTTCAATTGACGCCTTGAGGTGGTCTTAATGGTATCGATGGTTTATTTCATAACAAAAAAGGTAATCATTTTTCCATCAAAAGTTGTCACGAAATTAAAGTTTACTAAATAATAAGTCCATAATCCAAACATAAATTGCCATCGGAAAATAAAATTAAAACCTTATGCCTGCTGGCGTCTTCCAATTCTACTTCCAAATGTTCCACAAGCATTCGAGTTCTGAACACACTCCACACACACACTACCTAATTAAAGGTGCAGGTGCATCAATGACTGAATCACGGCACCTGGCTCAATTAAGGCCACCAAATGCCACATAATTCTAAACGCCATTCCAAATTTGGCCAGCAGGTGTCATAAAACCAAAAATATGCAAAATGGCTCCTACAATACCTACTCAGAAACCTTTTCTTGTTTTTAACTGGTACTCTGAATCGCCTGCCAGAGGGTAGCAGCTCATATTCTGGTTACAGAACATGTGATGGATCCTCAGTTATTTTTCTAGCATGCCTAACTACAGACTCTTCATATATTGCTTGGAGGGTGGGGTAGTCCCTCACCCCCACTACCTTCAGTGCAGTACATTCAAGTCGCTTCTGATGTATTTGTGCCATAATTGTCACCAAAATGATCACAAAAATTATAATGACCTGAGGCTCTCAATAATGCCATAGCCCTGTTGTTGTGATGTAGGTGAGTTTACTTCAGCAAAGAGGCCAGAGAAGGGCTTCAGAGAGCATCAGTCACTTCCATTTATATTCTGCATCTAGCACCCACACTCCACACTCCACACTCTCCTCTCCACACTACTCATCTGCACTCCTCTTCTCTCCACACTTCCTATCTGCCCTCCTCTCCTCTCACCCTTTCTTCTGCTCTTCTTTCTACTTCTCACTATTTCTCTCTCTTCTCCTTTCCTCTCCTCTACTCCCCTAACATATCTCTCCGAACTTTTCTCCTCTCCTCTTCCATCCCCTCTTCTCTCCACTCATCTCGACTCCTCTCCTCTGCTCTCCTCCTCACTTCTTTCCTCCTCTCCTCTCCTCTCCTCTCCTCTCATCTCCAGTCTCCTCCTCACTTCCTCCCTCCTCTCCTCTCCCTTCCTCCTCCCTCTCCTCTCCTCTCCTCTCCTCTGCTCTTCTCTCCTCTCCTCTTCACTTCTTTCCTCTTATCCTCTCCTCTCCCTTCCTCCCCCTGTGAGCTTTCCTTCTCAACCTCTTCTACCACTTCATTGTCACTTCTCTAAGATAACCACCTCTGCCTCCTCTCACTCCCCACCTCTATCACTTAGTGTAGTGTGGCATAATTCAGTGCTGTGGTAAAATAAAAGGTGCTAGGCCCAGACATGCCACTGGAATAAATAGTGGTACAAGAGGAGAAGAGAAGAGAAGAGAAGAGAAGAGAAGAGAAGAGAAGAGAAGAGAAGAGAAGAGAAGAGAAGAGAAGAGAAGAGACGAGAACTCAGTACTCGGGCGGCCTGTGAATTGCTTAACACAACATGGATACAGAGTGAAATCACTTAATGTGCAGAGGTGTGTGTATGTGCATGTTTGCAAGGGCGTAGCTATAGGTGGGACAAGAAGGGCATTTCCTCGGGGCCCGGGGGCTTCCTATATTCGTGGTGGGGGTCCTATTCTGACCATGGCAGATCATATGGAGGGCCCTACCAGTGTCTTTCCATGGGGCTCTGTGTGTAATTGTTCCACCACTGCATGTGTGTGTGTGTGTGTGTATGTGTGTGTGTGTGTGTGTGTGTGTGTGTGTGTGTGTGTGTGTGTGTGTGTGTGTGTGTGTGTGTGTGTGTGTGTGTGTGTGTGTGTAAAGGGGAGGGTGATCTTGGGGGTCTTCTGTGTCAAGTCACCACTGCACAATCACAGACAGAGAGAGAGAGAGAGAGAGAGAGAGAGAGAGAGAGAGAGAGAGAGAGAGAGAGAGAGAGAGGGAGGGAGGAAGAGATGTGGTCTTGCTTGCCTATCTCCATACCGTAACTTTCTCTCTCTCTCACACACACACACACACAAACGCGCACAAACACACACACACACACACACACACATACACACACACACACACAGGTCAGAGAGGGGCCAAAGGCCATGTTTGCACACACCAAAGGTCACGGCAGGCGTCACGAGACAGGATACCACACAAGTCAGCTCATTCACACAGCTCCCAACTGAATATATGTCTGTGTGTGTGTGTGTGTGTGTGTGTGTGTGTGTGTGTGTGTGTGTGTGTGTGTGTGTGTGTGTGTGTGTGTGTGTGTGTGTGTGTGTGTGTGTGTGTGTGTGAGAGAGAGAGAGAGAGAGAGAGAGAGAGAGAGAGAGAGAGAGAGAGAGAGAGAGAGAGATAAGCCAGTAATGAGAAAAAGTAAAGTGAGAGAATGAGAGAGAGAGAG
>NC_085858.1:36573516-36586016 GCF_034702125.1 Engraulis encrasicolus | reverse complement strand
CACTGTGTATCACGATTTCTCGGTTCGATACAATATCGTTACAGCCCTAGTGGGTAGTCATTCTCCTACAGAGGAGGGCTGCTGAGATGTACTGTATATTGCCTGTTTGTTCCATACCGTCAGCAGTGTGAGCGGTGGGCCATAGAAAAACTCACAGTGGTGTTCTGCATGAGTGTTGGGTAGCAAGTCTGCCCTGTGCTTACAATGGCTCAAGTGGAGGGGGATGTATTGCGCCGCTTAGACAAATAGACAAATGTCAAAAATATTGTTTCAACTCGATATTATGACATTTGATATTGCTTGACAGCAATATTGATATCACAATATAAATGTGATATATTGCACAGCCCTAGCTGAGATGTACGGTATGCAGCCTGTTTGTGGAGATGGGCCTGCAGGCGAGCCCGTTCAGCCTTTGCTGAACTCAAAACTCAACTACTGTACATCACAACAACATTGCTATGACATTGCGGGTAGGCGTGAACCAGGTTACGTTAAAAGGTAAATGAGTCCTCATAAATGAGTCCTCATTTACCACACACACACACACACACACACACATTTTATGTACTTTATTTGATTCCACATTTCAAGTTAAAATCAATAGGAACCAAATATGATGAATAATCCAACAACTATTTTGACCAAAAGACACATCTTGTTATGGAAATGCATCATTAAGGATACAGGAAACATCTTCTCTTCCAGATGAACATGCTCCCTATAACAGCTGATATTGAGCAGTAACACACACACACACACACACACACACACACACACACACACACACACACACACACACACACACACACACACACACACACACACACACACACACACACACGCACACACACACACACACACCTAAGCCATACATAAGACGGTAGATGAGAAGAGAATCTTTATACAAGGAGATAGCGGAAACAACACCCCCCATAGCACACACACACACACACACACACACACACACACACACACACACACACACACACACACACACACACACACACACACACACACACACACGTAGTGTGTGGTGTTTTCCCCCCCAGGGGTGTTGTAAGCAGAGGCAGGTCTGGCAGAGAGCCAAAGCCTGTCGCCTTCTATACCTCCTCCAAAGTCACCGCCACCAGGGACGGGGGGATAGAGAAGCAGCACGGTAGAGAGGTAGAGAGAGATGGAGAGAGAAAAGGAGAGAAAGAGGCACTGGGGAATGTGTGAAGCCCTCTGCACACTGCACTGCAGCAGGGGGAGAGAGAGAGAGAGAGAGAGAGAGGGAGAGAGAGAGAGAGGGAGAGAGAGAGAGAGAGAGAGAGAGAGAGAGAGAGAGAGAGGGAGAGAGAGATGAACAGATATGAAGAGGAAGTGAGAAGAAAAAAGGAGAAGAGCGAGCGAGAGTGCACCCCTCCACATAGAGAGATATAGAGAAGGAGGAGAAGGCAGGAGGGGAGGAGGGAGGAGAGGAGGGAGGAAGAAGGGGTACAGAGGGCCTCAAGAAAAGAGAAGAGAGGAAGAGAAGGAGGAAGAGGAGGAGGAGGGTGAGGAAGAGAAGACACGTGAAGAAGAAGGAAGAGGGCTACAGAGCGTGTCGCGAGAAGAGAGGAGAGGAAGAGGAGGAGGATGAGGAGGAGGAAGAGGAGGAGGAACAGGAGGAGGAAGAGGAGGAGGAACAGGAGGAGGAAGAGGGGTACAGAGCGTGTCACGAGAAGAGAGGAGAGGAAGAGGATGAGGAAGAGGAGGAGGAAGAGGAGGAGGAAGAGGAGGAGGAAGAGGAGGAGGAAGAGGGGTACAGAGCGTGTCACGAGAAGAGAGGAGAGGAAGAGGATGAGGATGAGGAGGAGGAAGAGGAGGAGGAACAGGATGAGGAACAGGAGGGGGAAGAGGAGGAGGAAGAGGGGTAACAGGAGAAGTCAAAGATATGGGGAAGAGGAGGAGGAGGAGGTGAGGGAAGAGAAAAGTGCAAGAATACTGAGGAGTGGTACAGAAAGTGTTGTGAAAAGGGAGAGGAAGAAAGGGAGGAGGAGAGGAAGAAGAGAAGGCAGGGAGAGGAGGAAAAGGGTGGAGGAGGAGGAGAAAGCAGGAGGGCAAGAAGAATGTGGAACGAGTGGTACAGAAGGTGTCACAGAGAGGGAGCGATGGGGAGGGAGGGAGAGGAGGAGGAAGAGGAGGAGGAAGAGGAGGAAAGGCAGGGGGGAGGAATAAGGGGGAGGAGGAGTAGACAAGGTGTCACGACGAGAGAGGAGAGAAAGGAGAGGAGGAAGAGGGGGAGGGAGAGGGAGAGGGCTGCAAAATGTGTCACAAAAAAGGGAGGAGAGGAGAGGAAGAGCAGGCAGGCAGAAAGAGGAGGAGAGGGGTAGAGCAAGGAGAAGGGACTGCAGAGATTTTCACAAATAGAGAGAGAGGGGGAGGGAGAGAGAGGGAGAGAGAGAGAGGGAGAGAGAGAGAGAGAGAGAGAGAGAGAGAGAGAGAGAGACTAGCAATAAAAAGGCAGGAGAGTAGAAAGAGAAGAAGGGGAAGAGGAGGAGGAGGAGGTTGCGAAGAAGAGGAAAAAGAAGGAGATGAGAAAAAAGACGAGGGAGAGGAGCAGGGTTGCCAGATGTGATTGATAATTTCCAGCCGAAAAGATTCTCAAAGCCCACCTGGAAGCACATAATCTGCCATCTGAACAAAATTCTATTCATTTCTATGACCATACATTTGCAAAGAAAACCCGCCAAATTGCCCTTTTTAACCAATTTTATCCACATACAGCCATCGCAAGCAGCTCAAAAGGGCAGGAAACCGCCCAATCTGGCAACAATGGAGAGGAGTAAGGATGAAGAGGTGGAAAAGGAAGGACATGAGGGAAGAGGAGGAAGTAGGAAGGAGTATTGTGCACTCGATGTCACGACCCCTGGTAAGCAAGCAAGCCAGGTGACAGCTGCATAGGAAGCCCTCACGTCTCTCTCCTCTTGTCTCTCCTCTGGGAGAGACGAGCGTTTGATTGCCTCCCCATGGCCCGTTCTAGGAGAAGAGAAGAACTGTTTGATTGGCTTTCCATGGCCTGTTCTGGAAGAGAGGGACCGTTTGATTGGCTCTCCGTGGGAGAGAGGAGCCACCCGATTGGTGCTCTCTCGGCAGGGTGCTCTGGGTGTGACTGTCCCCTTTTCACAGGAGAGATTCATCATCCACATTCACCTGCACACCCCACAGCAGCACTCAGCAGTTATGTAACACGCTGGGGGAGGAGGAGGAGGAGGAGGGAGCAGGAGGAGGGGGAGGAGGGGGAGAGAGGAGCAGGAGGAGGAGGAGGAGGAGGAGGAGGAAGGGGAGGGGGAGGAGGAGGAGGAAGCAGGCAGTGGCAGGACAAAGATGTCCCCTATCTAGACAAGCAATGGTGACACAGAGAGAGAGAGAGAGAAAGAGAGAGAGAGGGAGAGAGAGAGAGAGAGAGAGAGAGAGAGAGAGAGAGAGAGAGAGAGAGAGCAAAATAGATCAGAGCAGCAAAAAATAGGAGGCACACAAAGAGAAACAGAGAGAGAGAGAGAGAGAGAGAGAGAGAGAGAGAGAGAGAGAGAGAGAGAGAGAGAGAGAGAGAGAGAGAGGCTGATGCGGCAAAAACAACTAATAAACAGGTACTGTGGGTAGAGGGCTGTTGGAGAGAGCTGAGGCGTGGTGTGACTTTGGTAACACGTGCTTTAGTGTGTCCATATAATAGTGGCCTGCCTATGATACAAACATGACATGACACATGTTATCAATTTGACTTGACACTTCAATCATGAATCATGCTCATGACCAGGACCGCGGACAGCTTTTTCTAGGCCCGGGATCAAGTCTTCTGAAAGGGCCCCCCACCCAATACACACAATGTAATAAGGAGTCAATACTGGGGCCACCTACTCTTCCTGGGCCCAGGACAAAAGACCCCTTTGTGCCCCTCTGTCGGCTTCCCTGCTCATGACTGCTGTGTCAGTAAATGTTATTTGTTTTTCGTTGTGTGTGCATCAGAGTCAGGTCAGTCCGACGGGCTTTGAAGTCCCGTTTGCATTTCGGAGGGTTTGTGCATGACGCAGGTCTGTTGACCTTGTTACATTTGAATATTTAGAATGCAGCAATGCCAAAGAAAACGCCCCCAAAATAACAGTTGGTGCAGAATGTCAACGGCCATTACCACAAATGAAGCGTCATTTCATGTTCGTGGTTTATTTGACTCTTATACAGTATATATCCTCAGAATATACCCAAAAAAAACCCAAAAAAAACAATTGGTGCAGAATGTCAACAGCCATTACCACTGAAACACCATTTCCTGTTCATGGCACCACGTTTATTTGACCCTTATAAAGTATTTTCAAAGTGTGAGCTAATGATGTGCTATTGTCCCTGTCAAAAACCCTGCAAAATTTGTGAAAAGAAACTTAAAATACCTGCTGATTAAAATGCTAATTCCATGTTATTGTTAAAATATTATAGTAATAGCTAGAGGTGCTCCGATTGCTCGGCAGCCGATCATGCTCGGCCGATAATGGCCAAAAATAGCCTGATCGGTGATCGGAAAAACATGCCGATCAAAAAACCGATCCAGAGATATTAAATTCCTCACGCAACCATTTCGCCTTTACACCTGGCGCTGCCTGCATGTAGCCTAGGTGCTGGCTCTGCACAGCTGCTGCACCAAAATAAGGCATCTTTACTTGTCTTTAACTTTTTGGAATTCCCTCCTTCATTTTCACCATTTATAATTGTAGGGAAGATAGCAGGTGGTTGGACTGTATATTAAACTAAGAGGTTGCGCCGTTCTGTATTTTCATTACACACAATCAAGGAGTGCCGGCCAGAGCAGTACTTAAGCCCAGAAGGATGTTGAATGAGGGGTTCAGTATGAAAGGATGACGCCAGACGGTTGATTAAAGTTGACTTCTTCTATTAGACTTCAAGTGGTATCATACATGGGTTTTGATAGGTATTTACATGGATGTGTGAATGTGTGATCCTAAACAAAGGAAATAAAATACAACAAATCAGATGTTGCCAGTGGAGTTACTATTACATTAACACCACACTAATCACCATAATAATCATTAATATGCATAACTGAGGTAAATAAACCGGAATTACATCAATTGCATAGGCAACATGTGAACTAGACATGTTCAACACAATCTACCAAATAACGACAGGATTGCGCACAAATATACCGAAATATGCATTGATACTAACTAAACATTGTCTAAACAACAATATAAGGTGACTTACTGCGGTCATTTATGCACACAAACACAGGATTGCTGAAGATAAATTAGGAAACTTTCCGGAGTTAGGTGTAACTGAATCATGGCATCTGAACTAAAACAAAGATGGAGGAAGGCGTGATGTCACTTCCGGAAACTAGCGATGTCAAAATAAGAGTCCTATCGGTAAACTAGGAAGTGCATGAAAAATAACCAGGGAAAACTACTAAATGTCCATAGCCTTTTCTACAGCCGCCCCCAAATGTACCTGGTACATTTGAAACAAAGAAAAGGCTACTCAAGTTGGATGAGTCTCTTCACCGACTGGAAGGGCTGGCAGGATCACCAGCCGGGCGACAGGTCGGGTGTAGGTGCGGTCTCTGACCTTCACATCCGCGGACCGGACGTGACCATCAAGGCTGGGGTGGACCTTGACGATGCGCCCAATAGGCCACATGGCCCTAGGGAGCTGGGGGTCGACGATCATTGCCACAGAGCCTTCTGTGACGTCGGCCGAGGAGGATTGCCACTTCTGTCTGAGCTGCAGCCCAGGTAAGTACAGTCTGATGAAGCAAGCCCAGAAGTGGTCTGTCATCACCTGAGTGTGCTTCCACCTCCGCTGGCTGAGGAGCTCATCTCTGGGGTAGACGACTTGTGGGAGGGACCCGTCAGGCCGCCCCATCAGCAGGCAGTTGGGAGTGACCGGGTCTGGGTCACTGACGTCGGAGGGAACGTACCCCAACGGTTTGGAGTTCAGGATCGCCTCCACTTCGACGAGGACGGTGCGGAGGACCTCCTCCTGAAGGGGTTGACCACCTACAGTGGTGTACAAGGCACTCTTCACTGAGCGAATCTCTCGCTCCCACACTCCTCCAAAGTGTGGCGCAGCGGGAGGGTTGAAGTGGAAGTTGATTCTGTAGGGTGCCAGGAGGGACTGGAGATCAGGTGACATGGCTGCGAACGCCTCTCGTAGCTCTCTGTCACCGGCCTTGAAGTTGGTCCCCTGGTCAGAATAGATCTCCGCAGGGGTCCCTCTACGGGCGATAAACCTTCTTAGGGCCATGAGAAAGGAGTCGGCATCGATGGAGGTAAGTAGATCAAGGTGAACCGCTCTGACGGTTAGGCATTTGAATATGATCCCCCACCTCTTCTCCAGACGCCTTCCCACCTTGACTTCAAACGGCCCGAAGCAGTCGATGCCTGTAGAGTGGAAGGCGGGTTTAAACAGGCGTAGGCGGGCTAAGGGCAGGTCAGCCATTTGAGGGACAGCAGGCTTCGCCTTCCAGCGGCGGCAGTCTCTACACTTTTTCTGGAAGCGACGCACTGCCTCTCGGCCTCGAAGAATCCAGTAGGAGCGCCGGATCTCTGCGAAGACGCGCTCTGGCCCGGGGTGTTTCAAGCGACTATCGAAGTCCTGAATAAGCAGGAGGGTCACTGGATGTGAGGGGTCTAACACCACTGGGTGTAGACTGGAGTGGTCCAGGTCCTCTGACCGGCGGAGTCGACCACCAACTCTGATGAGGTCGCTGCTTTCGTCGAGTTCCGGAGAGAGGTCGCAGAGACGGCTGCTCCGTAGGACTGGTTTCTTTGCTTTAAGGAGACGAAGCTCGTTGGGGAAGCAGTCTCGCTGGACCTGTCGAAGAAGGTAAGTCTCTGCATCACGGTAATCCTCTGCACTAGCACATCCATCCTCAGCAGCCGCCCCATGAATCTCCAGGGCTGTGGCCTGCAGCAGCTCCCTCCAGGTGCTGTACTTGTTCAGCTCTGAGTCGGCTTGACTCACAGCTGTGGAGGTGGTATCACAGAAGGTCTCTTTGCGAAACTCTGAAGGATCTGGAGAATCTCCCAGGGCGCTTGGAGGGTCTGCTGGCCACTGGTCACAAGGTAGGAGGAGAAACGGAGGGCCTTGGCTCCATCGGTTGGGTTGGGCTAGGTCCTGCAGTCTCTTGCCACGAGTAATATCGTCAGCAGGATTCTGGGCAGAGTCGACGTACCGCCATGTGTGTTGCTGAGTGAGATCTTGAATTTCAGCGACACGGGTGCCGACGAAGACTTTGAATCGGCAGGATTCCGATCTCAGCCACGCCAGCACGGTTGTGGAGTCTGTCCACATCACGGTTCGCTTGATGTCCAGGGTAAGCTCATCGCTCAGGAGCTTGGAGAGCTGAGCTCCGGTGAGGGCACCACACAGCTCCAACCTCGGCATGGACTGTAGACGTCTGGGGGCCACTCTGGAACGAGCCATGACGAAGGCCAGGTGTGGTGCGCCGTCGCTGTCGACCATCCTGAGGTACGCCACTGCTCCGTAGGCCAGCTCCGATGCATCGCAGAAGATGTGAAGCTCTCTCTCGCTTACGGCAGCAGCTGTGCCCTTGGGTAGGTATGGACGACTGAAGCGGACTTGAGGGAGAAACTGCAACTCACCTTCCCAGTCTCTCCACTGCTTGAGGAGATGTGGGGGCAACTGGGGGTCATCCCAGCCTCTCTGCTTGTCCCAAAGGCATCTCACTAGCATCTTGGCTCTGGTGGTATAGGGCAGGATGAAGCCCAAGGGGTCATACTGACTGGCGAGCACCTTGTAGATGTTGTGCATTGTGGGCTCATCGTACTGGATAGGGCGACATTTGTATCCCAGGATGTCAGTGGAGAACTGCCAGCTGAGACCCAATGTCGACTCGGGACTGTCCGTCTTCTCGTGTGCCAACCAGAGGTCAGCGCTGGTGGATCTGAGGTCCTCAGGTAGGTGGCTGATCACTTCGGGTACGTTGCTGGCCCACTGACGAAGTACAAAGCCAGCCGAGGACAGGAGGGAACTCAACTTGTCCACAAGGTCTCTGGCGGCGGCGGTGGTAGGGAGGGACTGCAGACAGTTGTCCACATAGAAGCATCGCTCTACTGAATTCCTCACCTCATCTCCAGGCTGGGTGTTCTCTCTTGTGTGGTGCTGCAGGGCGAACGCAGTGCAACACGGGCTGCAAGTAGTGCTGAATGGCAGCACTTGCCACTCGTACACTGCAGGGGGTTCATCTTGCTATAGGTTGCGCCACACAAAGCGCAGGAGAGGCCGGTCTTCGGGTAGCAGGCGCACTTGGTGGAACATGCTCTTTATGTCTCCACTCACAGCAACTTCATGCTCCCGAAATCGGAGGAGGACTCCCAGCAGCGATGCTCCGAGAGTAGGCCCAGGTAGGAGGTGTTCGTTGAGGCTCTGACCTCGGTACCGGAATGAGCAGTTGAATACAAGGCGGTGTTTGCCATTGTGGCTAACTAGGTGGTGGGGAATGTACCATGCTTCCTCTCCTCCAGTTACTTCTGATGGGTCAAGCTTCACAACAGACCCTGCCTGTATCAACTTGTCGATCTCAGCGCCATACACAGTGGCCTTCTCAGGATCTCTCTGGAGTCGTCTCTCGACTCCTCTGAGACTTGGCAGGACTGCATCGGGGGTGGCTTGAAGGCGTGGCATGTCCTTGTGCCGCAGCAGGGGGGTGGCGAGACGAGAGATGCCCTCAACGTCGACACGAGTCGTCCTTCCTTCAAGCAGGCTGATTGCAAGGTTGTCTTGCTTGGAGCGGGTCACCACTTTGCTGCCCCTTAGTGGTATGAGGTCAGCTTGCCACAGCTTCTCAACGTTCTTCATTAACTCAGTCACTTGAGGGGGAACTGAAGTGAAGAAGCAGTGCTGTGGGCTGGAGTGCTGGCTTATAACACTGGAGGGGCCCTGCAAGGCCCAGCCCAACCTGGTGTGGACTGCTGCTGGAGCACCAGGGGACCCAGTCGTACTGGCTGGGTAGGAGTCACCAGGTGGGGGTGGTCACTGCCTACGAGCAGGAGTGGTTTGACCCTCTTCAAGGGCTGAAGCGACAGTCCTGCGAGGTGCTTGTATTCCTCTGCAACTGCTCCAGAGGGTAAGTATGGTCGGCGAGATCGATGCGGGCAGAGGTGAAGGCATTGGTGATCTTGTACTTGGTCTCGGGTCTTGCCTTGGAGGCGATGGTGAAGGATACGCTGGCTCCGTGTAGGGTTTGGACATCCTGTCTAATTGTACGTAAAGGTAAGGACTCAGGAGTTCCATGAAGACCCAATGCCTCATTGGCAGCTGGCAGCAGCATCGTTCTCTCTGATCCGTCGTCCAATACAGCATAGGTGTCCAGAGTGCGGCCACCATGGTACAGGAACACTGGAACCACTTTCAGCAGCACCCTGCTGCCTTCAGCTGGCCGATCGAGGTACAACACCTCGGTGGAGGTTGTGCCGCCACCTGGAGGTGGCGCTGTTGCTTGGGTGGGGCCTCTCTGGGTTGCTGTATTGACTTCGTGTAGGGCCTGTAGGTGGCGACCTTGGCACAGGTTGCAGGTCTTCTTTAAGGTGCACTGAGCCGCCTGGTGTGAGCGCGCACAGCGCCAACATCTCTTGTTGGTCTTGATCCACTCAGTTAGCTGTTCTTTGCTTAGCTTACTGATGGCCGTGCACTGACTCAGGTGGTGTTCTCGGTTGTCGCAGAATGCACAGTAAGGTGCTGGCTTGACCTTGGCTTGACTGTCACTTGTAGGTTTGACCTCCCTAGGTGTACTGTCTGTTCCGTGCAGCACAGTGACGGAGGGCTTCTTTGGGTTGGTGCTAGGCTTAGCACTGGGCTTGGCTTTCACCCCTCTGGAAGACAGTTGGCCATCAAAGTCGTGACACCAGGCTTCGTGCTTCAGCCACTGAGCTAGGTCGTAGAGAGTGTAACTCCTCTTAGACTGGCTGAACATGCATCTGCGGAAATCAGCTCGCTGTTCTGGTGGCAGCTTGCTGAGCAGCCTTGCAACGTGGGTACCGCATAGGAGCTCCACCTCACCATCAGGGCCGAGAGTCTTCAACATTCCCACCAGTGACTGTATCTGAAGGGAGAACTGGTCGAAGGCCGCTGCATCGCCCCGTCGTATGTCAGGTGTGTCCATCACCTCAGCGATCCGCTTAATGGTCAGCTGATGAGGCTGTCCAAACTTCTCATTGAGGGCCATCATTGTGTCAGTAAAAGGTGTCTGGGAGTGGATGTAGGCATCAGCTATCAGTTTGGCCTCCTCTAGCTTCAGGTGATCAACTAAGACTTGATACTTAAACATTTCGGTGCTATGAGCAGGTAGCAGGTTCTCGAGGGCAATCTTGAGATGAGTAAACTCACCAGGGTCTCGATGAGAGAAGTTGGGGATGGTAGCACGGGGGCCACGATAGGCTGATTCTACGATGGAGGTGTGGTATGATGGCGTGGAGTAGGTTGGCGCCTGCCTGGATGCATATGGCAGACCCTGAGGAGGTGGTGGACGCTGCGTAGGCGGAGGGCGGAGTGCAGTGGGGTTAAGAGGCACGCCGTATGGTGTGGAGGTGAGCTGCGGTGGAGGTGGGGGCAAGCTAGACCATGCAGGGCGCTGCCGCTGGGTAACTGTAGGGCCATGGCTATTGCTTGGGTAGGTGGGCCCGAAAGGTTGGCTAGGTGGTGGTGCTGACAGCGGCTGGGCTACTGGCGCCACATCCTGCTTGGCTGCTTGTGTCTCATTTCTTAATAGCTGCAGTTCACTCATTAATCGGTCGAGGCGGTCGACCATGGGCTGTTCACTCACGGGTGGCACATCTACGGTGTTGCTTACCCACGGTGGTGGTGGTGGCCATTCTCCATCATCATCCACTGTGGCTGAGTGATAGCCATGTACCTCTTGTGGTTGTTGTAGGCTGCGTGCAGTATTTACCAGCTGTAGCATGTCTGCACGGACTGCTTTCAGTTCTGCTAGGCCTGCTGACATGCACTGCTGGGACTGCAGTGACTGCTCCAACATGTGCTGTAACACACGCCTCTCCTGCTGGATGTCTTCTAGCTCTGCGTCATAGGCTATGCTCTTGACAGGTGAGTGACTTAGGAGATGGCGAGGAGTACTGTGACTACGTACATTTTCCTCTTCATGCCAATGAGCACCAAGCCCCTTGTAGTCTACTTCATAATCTTCATAACGGAGAGGAGGGCGTGTCTGGCGTCGGGGGCGCACAACAGGGAATTCAACATCTTTCATATCCATCTTGATTGAGTACAATGTACGTCCGGCTCGAAAGGACCATTAATGTAGGGAAGATAGCAGGTGGTTGGACTGTATATTAAACTAAGAGGTTGCGCCGTTCTGTATTTTCATTACACACAATCAAGGAGTGCCGGCCAGAGCAGTACTTAAGCCCAGAAGGATGTTGAATGAGGGGTTCAGTATGAAAGGATGACGCCAGACGGTTGATTAAAGTTGACTTCTTCTATTAGACTTCAAGTTGGACAATACATGGGTTTCGATATGTATTTACATGGATGTGTACGTGTGTGTGTGTGTGGTCCTAAACACAAAGGAAATAAAATACAAGAAATCAGATGTTGCCAGTGGAGTTACTGTTACATTAACACCACACTAATCACCATAGTAATCATTAATCCACATAACTGATGTAAATAAACCGGAATTACATCAATTGCATAGGCAACATGTGAACTAGACATGTTCAACACAATCTACCAAATAACGACAGGATTGCGCACAAATATACCGAATATACATTGATACTGACAAAACATCATCTAAACAACAATATAAGGTGACTTACTGCGGTCATTTATGCACACAAACACAGGATTGCTGAAGATAAATTAGGAAACTTTCCGGAGTTAGGTGTAACTGAATCATGGCATCTGAACTAAAACAAAGATGGAGGAAGGCGTGATGTCACTTCCGGAAACTAGCGATGTCAAAATAAGAGTCCTATCGGTAAACTAGGAAGTGCATGAAAAATAACCAGGGAAAACTACTAAATGTCCATAGCCTTTTCTACAATAATCATATCTGCATCAACAATGATCTGATTTTCCGATCCATGCGCAGTTTACATGACGCTTGTAATTTGTGAATGACGTGTCAGTCTCGCCATGTTCACTATTTTGAGTTACAGCCTGTCAGCACGCAACAACTAAACGTTTCCAAAACAATCATTAACTGTATTGTTTTTAAAGTTGTAGCCTAATGGACAGCCAGGTCATTAGTTTTGTAGTCGCTGCAACACCAAACAGCAACTAGGGAGAATGGACGGTGAAACTCAATGAGTCTGTGCAGGGAATTCTACATTCTATGACAGTGTTACAGAGAAAGAGCTTTCCTCGCAGACACGCTGTGTTGTGCGTGTTCCCTGTTCTTTCAAGTGAAGTTTTTTTTCTTGTTTTGTGTATGTAGAATCTCAAGTGTTTCAGTCACAATGTAATTTGCGATAGACTACTTCTCG
>NC_085858.1:36566016-36568516 GCF_034702125.1 Engraulis encrasicolus | reverse complement strand
AGGTCTACCATGCCAGCTGTGTGAGGCTAGCCAAACATCTGCCTGGTGATGCTAGCAGCACTCCTCACTGTTTCCACTGCTTGGCATTCTTTCTGTCTTCAGCTATTGGGGGTGGGGTGTGGTAAGGGGTGCGGTGGGGTGCGGGTGGGGTGGTGAGGGTGTCTCCACGACGACAGAAGGGACCACACAACGAACACAGAAGTCCGTTACCACCACCAACGAGGTCTAGCTAGCGCGTTCTAACAAACATTCACTCATGTCCCCATTTACGATTTAATTCCACCAAGTCCCACAGCACAGGCAGTCATACAGTGGTGTGTTGTCCTCACTCCAGCACACTGACTGTTGGCACTACGGACTCTGACATTTCACGGACTTTAACGCTTATTAATTTGACATTTGCAGCACATTCTGCCCGTGTGTAATGATACTATGAATCAGTATTACAGCTTTACTCAGTGTTAGGCTGAGGCCTTCTGAACACAAAGTGAAGAAAATACATAAAACTGTTTTATGGAGGTTTATGGCTGCTGACGACAGTGCAGTCCATTCAGGGAAAGGCGGTTACTTTCAATTTCATTTTTTTTTCACCTCTACTCTACAACATCGGGATGTACTGTACAACATTTTCCTGCCTCCGTCTGCCAGTGACATAGCCTACTGTAGATGAGAAACAGATTGCACTTACATGCTGGAAAAGAATGACAAATGCTCCTCGAGATGTTTCAATGTGTTAGCGGATTGGCTTTTTATTTCTCAACAAACCATCTGTCTGTTTCACTTAGTCAGCATATACGTAGTCCTACACTTTACAAAACATGACTTTCTGTCATGGTACATACAGTAAGTAAATAGTGAAGTGAAAAGTGAAAGCCTAACTTTCACACAAGTGCACACTGCACACACAAAAATGCATTTATGCCTCACCCATGCAAGGGGGGCAGCTCTCAATGGCGCCCAAAAGGGAGCAATGCAGCAGGACGGTACCATGCTCAGGGTACCTCAGTCATGGAGGAGGATGGGGGAGAGCACTGGTTAATTACACCCCCCATCAACCTGGCAGGTCGGGAGTCGAACCGAACCCACGACTGCCTTCGTAGTTTATAGTATAGTTTCAATTAAATAGTTTCAATTAAAACAAATGTCAAGTATTACGTTAAAAACACAATAAAGTTACAGTAGCCTACATCTCACACGAAGAACTCAAGTATTACGTTAAAAACACAATAAAGTTACAGTAGCCTACATCTCACACGAAGAACTCTGCCAAGAAAATAATTTACTTTGAACTTGTAATAAACTTTAATAAAAGCATGGGCCGAATTGTCATATATTTGAAATCATTTGAATGACAAACAGTATTTAACAATTTATAGTCTAACAAAGTTAACTTTTTTTTAAAGGCTAGGTTTTTGGGGTCAATGATTTAGTGACTGCTATAGACGGGTGCGTCAGTTCAGACTGGGCGGGAGATTGGATAGATAGCAGCACATTACGATGCTTTGGCTATAATTATAATTTTTACAATGGGCTGCTTCACTTCCTAGAAAGTGTCCAAAGTGCAAACACGTGGTGCGTGCCTGTATGCAGCGCTGAACGGATTAACTTAACCGTTTAAAACTCATTACTGGTTTAAAACAAGGCCATGCAGCCGTGACCTAAAGACCAATACAATACCTACAGGGAAAGGAGGTAGAAAGAAGGGGTGGGGAGGAGGAGAGGAGGAGGAGGTAGAAAGAAGGGGTGGGGAGGAGGAGAGGAGGAGGAGGGCGAGGGGGAGGAGGAGGTAGAAGGAGGTAGAAAGAAGGGGTGGGGAGGAGGAGAGGAGGAGGAGGGGGGAGGAGAGGAGGAGAGGAGGAGGAGGGGGGGGAGGAGGAGGAGGTATAAGAGGAGGATGGGGATGATGAAGAGGAGGAGGTAGAAGAGGAGGAGGAGGAGGATGATGAAGAGGAGGAGGAGGAGGGGGAGGAGGAGGTTGAAGAGGAGGAGGAGGAGAAAGGAAGAGGAGACGAGAGGAGGAGGAGGAGGAGGTAGAAGAGGAGGAGGAGGAGAAGGAGGAGGATGAGGATGATGAAGAGGAGGAGGAGGAGAAAGGAAGAGGAGGAGAGAGGAGGAGGAGGTAGAAGAGGAGCAGGAGGAGGAGGACGAGGATGATGAAGAGGAGGAGGAGGAGAAAGGAAGAGGAGGAGAGAGGAGGAGGAAGAGAAGACCAGCCATAAACCATAAACCACTATATGAATATGAACACTACAAAGACCACTTCCTCTAGGCACAGGAGGTAGGAGGAGAACGGAAGAGAAGAAGAGGAGGAGGAGGAAGTAGAAGAAGAAGGGGAGAAGAGGGGGTGAAGAGAAGACCAGCCGTGACCCAAAGACCACTACAAAACCTACAAGGACAGGAGATAGAAGGAGAAAACTGAAGAGAACAGTAGGATAAGGAGGAAGAGGAGGAAACAGAGGGGAACAGAGGAAAAAGAGGAGGAGAAAATAAATGAGAGAGG
>NC_085858.1:36556016-36561016 GCF_034702125.1 Engraulis encrasicolus | reverse complement strand
GGGTGCTCTTGGATGAAGGGGGTCGGTTCAATTCAAAAAGGTAAAAATCCAGGCAACTCCAGGTGAAAAAGAGGAAGTCCATTAAAAAGCCTTTATTGTCATAGGGCTAAAACATGATTAAAAAAGCCAACATGTTTCGACCGCACTGGTCTTCATCAGGGCTTTGTCATCAGGGCAAGGTGTATGGCCTCACCTATAAGGTGACATCAGGGTCATCTGTCACCTTCCCTTTTATTATTGTAACAGTCAATCAAATGTTTCCAGCCTTTTGATTGGGCAAGCCTGATAAGTGGGTGGGAGGCTATTATAGATACTGCCAGTCTTTTTTTCACCAACCTGTCTCTTAGGTGCTCAGATCTCAAGCTACTGTAGCTTCTATCTCGACCTTTCTGGCAACAGCACCATTTTGACTTACAACTACAAAATGAGAGTAGTAAGTCCAACTTTGTAGTTAGACACATAGGCCTACAATAGCAAATGCTGACCCTGCATAATAATGATGTGTTATAATAACATGACACATTATAACACTATGTCATAGCCTATGCGATAATACTCAACATATTCAGTGGCAGGCTTACTGACTTACAGCCGGAGATAAAGGCTTTTGGATAGTTAGACAAAGTGTCAGTCATTAGCCAAATTCTCTAGATGGTCAACCAAATGTAGAGCTCAGACCTCCTGGAATGATTGCTACGGTCTTTGAACTGCTGCAGTATAAAATGCTATTAACACCTTCATAATCCATAGCACATGTGTTTGTTTCATAACAGTGCATTGCATCACACAAGCATGCACTTTTAGCCAGACCAACTAACAATTGAACACACACAGCTTGATCTGCGGGGATAATAGAATGTGCTTATTATTATGTAATTGACCAAATGAACATTCTTATCACTAGTGACTGGAGCAGTAGGCTAGTCAGTAGTAGCTACTGTAGGCCTATTTGTTGTAATTCACAGTCTATGAAAGTATTTTTTAGAGACTATCAACTAGGCCTACTCTAGTCGTAGCCAAGTTGTGTGTGCATAATATCCAGTAGCAGTAGTAGTAGTTGGGGTAGTAGTACTACTAGTAGTAGGCCTAGTATAGCAGCAGCAGTAGTAGTAGTAGTAGTAGGGAAGTAGTAGTAGTTTGTGTTTGTTGTGTTGGAGTAGCAAAATACTCGCTCATATAACAATCTGCCAGCTTTTTCCCATGCTATGCAAAAAATGCAGACATTGCTCTGTTCAATTGGACTCACAATGGCACAAGACAAGATATCGTAAAGCACGAAGAAATGTAAGGCATTTCCCAAAGAACGATGAGGTCTGCGTAAATTACTATCAGGCTGCAATATCAAACTATCTTGCCTTTCAAGATATTTTGATAGCTAGGCCTACATATGTTTACAATTAACGGAAACTTTAACCTTGGAATGAAAATCCGCCGTTCATTAGCCTACACATGCGTCACCCCTGTCACAAAGTAACCACAAAGTTGTGGAAGTGAAATGCTGAGAGTTAAATGCGACGAGCTTATAAACCATTGCAGGCTATCAAGATTGGTAAGGTAATGAATTGGGGACATAGGAACTCTTCACAGTTCACACTCCACCAAATGTCACTCCGGAGTCGTTAGAAACCATCACCAGGTATGCTATTGGGCAGTAGACATGACAATAAAAGAAGAAGAAAAAACATACAATAGAAAATAATTCTCAATAACGCCACACACGGCAGTGAAGTGACGCTTATAGCGCTGAACCTCTTCCTCGAAAACTGCAGCTGCGGCGGCAGACAATGGGGTCCGCTCATTTTTCCGACATACCATTGGTCCGATGCGTCAATGTTCCGAAAATGTCTCATTGATCCTACAGCACTTAGTCTCAGATAACTTTTTCCCAATAAAATGAAACCCTTTGTCCCGACAGTCCAATGTTCCGACCAAAAGCTGCTTTAGATCACCGTCATCTCTGAAGCCTGCGCAGTGGTCATGCAACTGTCTGTGGCAGGTTAGGTTTAGGTAAAGTTTTGGTCAAGGCACACATTTAAAACTCAGAAACATTGCAATATCCACAGGTTAGGGTTAGGAATGGTTTTGGGTAGGGCACAATTGTAAAACTTTGCATTAATGACAGGTTATGTTTAGGGGTGGTTTTGGTAAGGGCACAGCAAGACCGACTCAGGCGGCATCTATGTGCTCGTCGCAGCGCATGCAGCTGACACCGGGAAAAGCAGGACATACGACCTGGGATGATGACCAACCCCAAACAGCCATTGGTCGGAACATTGAGCTTTCGGAGCAAAGGGTTTAATTTAATTATTTCGAGTTAGTGGGCTGTAGGATCAATGGGAAATTTTCGGAATATTGACGAATCGGACCAAAGGGGTGTCGGAAAAATGACATGCTACCGCAGACAATTACACATTCTTCCTCCTGGCAAAGCTACGAAGACTTCGAAAACTTACACTATTGCTGGAAAAGAATCGGTTGTGATTGCAAAAGGGCGGACACGGCCGTCAGAAAATGGAAAACAGCAAATGCATACAAATCATTCCGAATGATCTGGCCAAACTGCTGCGGCTTTTCCAGAATATGTTGTGTAGGCTATTGCTCCAGCTTTCTACCGACAACCAAGTGAAAAGATGGTTAGGGGGAAAAAACTAGTAACGTATCTCACGATTTATGGATATTCGGCAAAAAAAATTACCTGACAATCACTCTTCCGCTGGCCGCTTGTCTTCCGCCGCTTGTGTGCGTAATCGTCGTTGAGAGAGTGGCCGGGCCCGAGCGTGTCAGATTTCTAATGAAATGTATAATTTTCACTGTCACAACTCTCTTTCCTCCATATTTGCAGCTCCTCTACCAACAACAACATTAATGACGCCCCCAGTCACGTGACCCCGTCTATGTGTCTAAAAATAGCCCTACAACCAGCGAGTAACTCCAGCGCCTAGCGAGACGGGCCTATATCGCCACCACAGCCGCATCTGGCACATCTGTCCTCGGCGTAAGTGCCCCTTTTTTCTCGCCCGTGTTGCTCTACTACACCAGGACGACAGCCTCACAGCCTTTAGTTGCCCATTTGACACTTGGGAGACAGACAGATGTGAGCCCGAATGTTGGAGCGCCCTCGACCGGCCGATATGACACTCAGTGGAGGCTGTGGTGGTAGTTGCCTACCGGTAATGTTCACAGTGGAGAATCCTCCAATAGCCGAGAGAGAGAGAGAGAGAGAGAGAGAGAGAGAGAGAGAGAGAGAGAGAGAGAGAGAGAGAGAGAGAGAGAGAGAGAGAGAGAGAGAGAGAGAGAGAGAGAGAGAGAGAGAGAGAGAGAGAGGGAGAGAGAGGCGGGGGACGCGCTGTCAGCATCTCATTCTGTTGTGATGTGAATTGGACACGGTGTCGTTGGTGTTTGGACTTTTGTTATCGCTAGGTGGTCCACATGTTAGCCATTAAACAGTTAGCTGGGTAGGAACTAGGAAGAATGTATGACGTCAATCTAGTTTTGTGGGAATTGGTTGATGCTCTCCCTTTGCTGCGCACATCCGTTCCCGCGTTCTTATTCGTCATAGTTTAAAAAGAAAGAAAGAAAGAAAGAAAGACATAGAGACATAGGCATTGCCATTGTGTAATCATGACAAAAAGGAGTACTCTCTAAAACGTATCAGTTCATCTCTAAGATTTACACATCAACACAACGTCAATGAAACACACACACACTCACACTCACACACACACACACACACACACACACACAGACACGCACTGCGAGTAACATCCATTGTTGCTATTGTTCAGTGTTTGCTCAGAGTAGTAGGCTCTACTCTCTAAAACGTATCAGTTCATCTCTAAGATTTACACATCAACACAACGTCAATGAAACACACACACACTCACACTCTCACACACACACACACACACACACACACACACACACACACACACACACTGCGAGTAACATCCATTGTTGCTATTGTTCAGTGTTTGCTCAGAGTAGTAGGCTATTCAAGTGGCTACCATGGAGCCCGGGGACGCACCCTGTTTCTTCAGCGCTTCCTTGAAGATGGTGAATCACTATCTCATTGGGCACATCATGTACCTCTCCCTCTATTCTCTTTCTTACTCATATACAAACCCAAACACACACATACACATACACCCCCCTCTCTGGCTCTCTATGTTTGTGTGTGTGTGTATGTGTGTGTGTGTGTGTGTGTGTGTGTGTGTGTGTGTGTGTGTGTGTGTGTGTGTGTGTGTGTGTGTGTGAGAGAGAGAGAGAGAGAGAGAGAGAGAGAGAGAGAGAGAGAGAGAGAGAGACAGGCAGACAGCTACATTCTGTGTGTGTGTGTGTGTGTGTGTGTGTGTGTGTGTGTGTGTGTGTGTGTGTGTGTGTGTGTGTGTGTGTGTGTGTGTGTGTGTGTGTGTGTGTGTGTGCGCGCACCAATCGACCTTCATGAGGCATCTGCTGTGCTATTGGAAAACACCAACAAAGTGGGGCCCTCGCTCCATGTGGGGCCCAAGTCCTGGATCCCATTGCCTCACTGGCAGGTTATGGTTAGGGATTGGTTTGGTTTGGGCACAGTTTATCATCCTTTAGCTATTGTTAGGGTTAATATGCATGGAAGTCAATGGGAGGGCCCCACGAAGATATTAAGGTGGGGCTCTGTGTGTGTGTGTGTGCATGCGTGCGTGGGTGCGTGTGTGTGTGTGTGTGTGTGAGAGAGAGAGAGAGAGAGAGAGAGAGAGAGAGAGAGAGAAATTGCATCTGTTTCTCTAACTGACCTCCAGCGTTCTAATTCTGATGTGCGATGTAGCGCACGGGAGTACAGCTGCCCCAATAGCACTTGAATCTGGACCTTCTGGCATACCAGGGGCTCTGAACGCTACACAACAAAACAAGCTCATTGGCTTGACAGTCAGAGCAAACCCACAACCCCAGTCATGGTCACGCTACCACATTGGAAGGGGAGGTAGGCCTACTAATTCTGTTTGGAGAGAGAACCAAGCAGGGCT
>NC_085858.1:36543516-36551016 GCF_034702125.1 Engraulis encrasicolus | reverse complement strand
GTGTTAATTATTACACGATTAACTGTATTTTCAAATTTTCAAACATCTGGGCTAAAATTTGAATCTCTTTGGAAACTAGCAACACCAATGGAAGGAGGGGGGGAGGAGTTTTTTTGTGTGTGTGTGTGTGGGGGGGGGGTCTTCCTGCCTGGTCCTGGGTCCTACGGAGTCCTATTCTGTCCCTGGTCCCCTGCATGTCATTTGTGAGTGCCACGCACGCCACCCTGCTGTGCTGTCAGACTGGCCCCCGCTCCACTCCCGCTCTCACTCCGCTCCGCAACGCTCGTCATGAAACAGGTGTCCAGTGGGAGGTGGCGACTGCGGACACTTGCACTCGCATCCATGACTTGAGACCCGGCCTGGGACAAGAAGTACTGGTTTTATTTTTTATTCTCTGCATGTGTGCTGTGACCGTTAGTAAAAGGTCTTCCACAGCCACTAATCACTTCTACAACCACTGAGTTGATGAAGACTGCAGCCCTGTTAGTAACCAGTACATAGAAATACATGAACATCCAGCAGCAAGAAAGAAATAAAGACATAGTAAAATTAGGACTCTACGCATCATCCCTCACTCAGCTTACAGGTGCATCACAGTGGGACAGACATCACTGGAAAGGAGAGGCTGGAGCATACCGCAGCTTAGTTTTCAAGACTTTAGTCTGTGAACAAAATAAAGTCTTGAAAACAGAGCTGCAGTGTGCTCCAGCCTCTCCTTTCCAGAAATAAAGACATACTGTGAAGAATATGCACCAGGACCTGTATATGGTCCTATATGCTCCTGTATGCATGTCATTGGGTCTAGAGATAGAGGTCTATATTTGGAGACTGTTCTGTCATCTAGTCAGTGTGTAAAACCTAGTGTTGTGTGAATACAGTATAGAGGTGTCAGTGCACTTGAATGTCACAAACACACACACAGACACAGACACGGACGCACGCGCGCACACACACACACACACACGGCATGCCATCACACTGAAGTGATGGGGGCTAATGCATACAGTATGGAGCTCACCTGTCTCGTTCCTCCTGCTACCTGGGAGAACACCTGTCCTCTCACCCCAGCTAACTAGCAGCAAACACCTGTACTGTCACCCCTGATCTCCACAGCCTTAGGCAGAGGTGTCTATTATACAAGCCTGCCTCTCTCTCTAGGTAAGGTACAGACATTGGTACAGACCTTGACTTAACAAGAAAATGTGTGTGTGTGTGTGTGTGTGTGTGTGTGTGTGTGTGTGTGTGTGTGTGTGTGTGTGTGTGTGTGTGTGTGTGTGTGTGTGTGTGTGTGTGTGTGTGTGTGTACAGTATGCGTGCGTGCGTGCGTGCATGCGTGCGTGCGTGCGTGCGTGCGTGCGTGCGTCTGTGCATCCGTGCACGTGTGTGTGTTTCTGAAGAGCAGCATACAAGTGCAAAGTACTTTGAAACGATGGAATGAGTGTTGTGTGTTGAGTGTTGAATGGTCTCCCACACCGCAGAAAGATGTAGTATTTATTTTAACATTTCACAAATGGCAAAACATTAAAAACCCCTCAGACACCTTGTCTATCAGTTTTGTTAAATTCAGGATGCCAATAACCAAGCAGAAATGCATTAGTAAAGATTTAGCAATTTTTTCGTAGTGCAATACACAGTGTAATGCACTACAAGACACAAGAGAGAGTGCAAAAAGATCAAGGGTCTGAGACATGCCAGAGTTCAAATACTACACAATAAAAAATACCAGTATTAGTGTTTTTGACAATCATTTTCATACTTTTTACTGGGCACCGTTTTCCAGCCGTGGATCTTTTTCTGTCCACAACGCAAAGGTAACCTGTTTTTGCTAAAGCTGGCAACAACCTAAAACATTATCATAAAAATATAACACAGGTAATTAGTTGATTTTTTCAGCTATTACTGTACATTTATCTTGCAAAATACAACATGCCTGTTCTGGTAAATTGAATACAATTTATGACACATGTAAGACCGTGTGTTAATCTAGGACCAAGCATCAGAAGAGAAAGAGCAGGTTTGAGCTTGTTTGGATGTTTGGAGCCTCCTACTAAATTTGTAAATGACTGTGGATGTTTGTGTACTATGTTTGTGACTACAGTCCACTATCTGTCTTGATAGCCAGTTTCCCCTGAGACCAAGTGACACAGGAGAAGCTGTATTGGGCTCATGTGGGCTGTTTTAAAGGAACCCTCGCTCCTTTCCCCTGTTCTCCTGGCTCTTCTCCTCTCCACTCCTCTCCTCTCCTCTCCTCTCTTCTCCTCTCCTCTCCTCTCCTCTCCTCTTCTCTCCTCTCCTCTCCTCCCCTCCTCTCCTCTCGTCTCCTCTCCTCTCCTCTCCTCTCCTATTCTCCTATTCCTCTCCCCTCTCCACCCCTCTCCTTTCCTCCTCCTCCTCTCTCCTACTCTCTCCTCTCCTCTCCTCTCCACTTCTCTCCTCCTCTCTCCTCCTCTCCCCTCTCCCTCCTCTCCTCTCTCTCCTCCTCTCCTCTGCTCTCCTCTGCTCTCCTCTCTTCTCCTCCTCTCCTCTCCTCTCGTCTCCTCTCCTCTCCTCTCCTCTCCTCCCCTCCCCTCTCCTGCTAAATCTGTACGTGAGGAGCAGAGCAGCGGTGAGTCAGTGTCTGAGTGAGCCACCAGCAGCATCCAGAAGCAGCAGCAGCAGCCTCCAAATGCCATCTCCCATAAGCCCACCAGGCCTGCAGCCCTACCGCCCACCCACCGAACAGGAACAGGAAATGAGGTGGGGGAGAGAGGAGAGGAGAGATGAGAGGAGAGGAGAGGAGAGGAGAGGAGAGGAGAGGAGAGGAGAGGAGAGGAGAGGAGAGGAGAGGAGAGGAGAGGAGAGGAGAGGAGAGGAGAGGATAGGAGAGGAGAGATGGGGTATAGGAGAGGAGAGGAGAGGAGAGGAGAGGAGAGGAGAGGAGAGGAGAGGAGAGGAGAGGAGAGATGGGGGGAGAGGAGAGGAGAGGAGAGAAGAGGAGAAGAGAGGAGAGAGGGGGATAGGAGAAGAGAGGAGAGGAGAGGAGAGGAGAGGAGAGGAGAGAGGGGGAGAGGAAAATAGTGTAGAGTACAGTAGAGAGGAGGAGAGATTGTGAAGAGGATAGAGATGAGAGGAGAGAAGAGATGGGAGGACTGGAGAGGAGAGGAGAAGAGGTGTGAGGAGAGGAGAGGAGACAAGACGAGAGAAGAGGAGAGGAGAGGGGAGGAGAGGAGAGGAGAGGAGAGGAGAGGAGAGGAGAGGAGAGGAAAATACAGTAGGAGAGGAGGGGGAGGAGAGATTGGGAAGAGGAGAGGAAGACGAGGAGGACGAGGAGGAATTGAGGAGAGAGGTGAGAGGAGGGAAGCGATGGGAAAATTGAGGAGGAGAGGAGAGGATATGTCAGGAGAGCAGATGAGGTGTAAGGAGAGGAGAGGAGAGGAGGTGTGAGGAGAGGAGAGGAGAGGAGAGGAGAGGAGAGGAGAGGAGAGGAGAGGAGAGGAGAGGAGAGGAGAGGAGAGGAACAGAGAAGAAGAAGGGGGAGGTTGTATGAAATCAAAATATCAAAAGGTTGAGGTTGAGCCTGAGTGTGTAATTTTAGAGTGCCATATAATTTATATTTTACACACTTCATGGCTTCTACCGCCTTTTAGAGGGCTGGAAGGTGGAGGCAGGTGCATCAACATGTGCATTTTCAAGATGCCGTGTTCCTTGGCCCCTTTGCTGAGAGCCTGTATTATAACCTTACTGTCACCAACATTGTAATGACCAATCTGTTGCAAGCTGTCATATCAATGTGTTAGCAATAAGTGAATGGGCCCATCTGTCTACTGTATGATGATGGGGCAGTCATGGGTAAGCGGTTAGGGAATCAGACTTGTACTCCAAAGGTTGCCGGTTCGACTCCCGACACGCCAGGTTGGTGGGGTGTCCAGTGCTCTCCCCCATCCTCCTCCATGACTGAGGTACCCTGAGCATGGTACCGTCCCGCTGCACTGCTCCCTTGGGGCGCCATTGAGGGCTGCCCCCTTGTACGGGTGAGGCATAAATGCAATTTCGATGTGTGCAGTGTTCACTTGTGCATTGTGGAGTGCTGTGTCACAATGACGATAGGAGTTGGAGTTTCCCAACGGGGCTTTCACTTTCACTGTCATGATGTAGTGTTTGCAGCTCATGATATGGTGAATTCAGGTAAATTGGGCCACTTTGGGTTATTCGCTTATATGCAAAAAAGTGGCTCAAGTTTTACTTTTAGGTGCTGATTGTACGGATATTATTAAATGAGGTTTTTCTTTTTTTTATCCATTTGCGTATAAACACGGCATATGGATAAAAATAAAACCTCCATTGTGACAGGTGGGTTTAATCTCCTAAATGGGATAGTGTTAAACCCAGACTTTTGAAATGCACATTCTAAATCTGCATTTACATGTAAAGGAGAGGCCAAAACCAATATGTTTTCAAAAAAATATTCATATGTGTAAAGAGCTTCTTAATAACAAAAAAGTAATTGAGTACAAAGACAGAATCAGAAAGAGCATGAAAATAAAGAAAATGAGGGATGAAGATGGAGAAAAGCCAGAGAAAAGAAGAGAAAAGAAGATGTAAGAGTAAGAGATATTCTCAAAAAAGGGAAAAATACTATAGAGGCATTGCCAATGCTAAATGGAGAAGGTACCAAACCAAAGGACTAGAGGTGCCCAACTCATGAATGTCTGCACCAGGACTGTACTGGCCATCTGGCATAGCGGGCATTTCCCGTTGGGGCCGCACCCTCGTGGACCCCTATTTTCAGAAATGTAAATATATATATATATATATATTTATGAACACATTTTTTTACATTTCTCAAAATAGGGGCCCATGAGGGTGCGGAGCCCACCAGTGAGTCAGTTCTGCGCCACTAATTACGAGGGGCCCCTTTAAGCCAAAAGTGCCCGGGCCCTATTTCTCCCCCTGGTCTGCACTCTTAAACAGAATCGCTTGACGTTTGACAGCCCCATCTACTGTAGAGCCACATCTACCGTGCATAGTGATTCAAGCCTAAAAACCACTAGCACAATCACAGATTTAAGCCTACATCATACAGTATATTGCTCAAAGTTCATACACCTACTTGGTATGTGGCATGGTTAGGCCAGGGGTTCCCAAACTTACCAGCAAAGCCCCTCCTTACATGGGTCGCGTGTGCCACACTATTTTTTTTGTTTACAGTGCACCCCCTTTCTACACCCCTATAGTCTACATCTATGAGTCAGTGCCCCACTGGGATATACTGTATAAAATAATATCAATAATACATGGGTGGGTGTTAGGGCGTCAGACTTGGAGCTCAAAGGTTGCAGGATCGACTCCCGACCCGCCAGGTAGGTGGGGGGGGTGTAATTAACCAGTGCTGTCCCCCATCCTCCTCCATGACTGAGGTACCCTGAGCACCGTACCGTCCCACCGCACAGCTCCCTTTCGGGCGCCATTGGGGGCTGCCTACTTCCATGGGTGAGGCATAAATGCAATTTTGTTGTGTGCAGTGTGCACTTGTGTTGAGTTTCCCAGTTGGGCTTTCTCTTTCACTTCCATATTAATAGGAATATTGTTTAGCTTATTTTATGTGTATTGTTTTTGATGCAAATTAGTTATGTGATGTATTCAAGTACCTTAATTTTGTTTTTCCACGCCAACTTGTTGCAATCCCCCTAGCCCCCCTCGCGGCCCCCCAGGGATCCCCGGCGCCCACTTTGTAAACCGTTGCGTTAGGAAAATATGACATGTCTACAAAGTGGTGTAGGCTAGACATGATTATAGTACTAACATGATTCATTAATTGTAACATTAGTTCATAAATGCACAAACCATTATCATAAGAAACGGAAGGACTGTGTGTAAGTAGGCTACTGAGTGTGTGCGCTATGATAAAGGTGGTCTCCTGAACCTAATGAGCAGTAGAGATCCCTGTAGGACTCAGTGGCTGACAAGCAGCATCTATGAGTCTTGGACTCCCCTTAGTGGACAACACGGGGAAGTAACTAACTGCGCTCGACTGCTGGAACCTGTAAAGCCTCAAGATTAAAAAAAAAAGTCTCTTGGCCACGTCACTGCAACACTTCTCGATAGAAATAAATCACTGGGTAAAAAACAATTAATTGGGTTGTTAGACAGAATTAAGGTCACATGATGCATCTCCCTGTGTCAATTTGCGCGTCGGAGAGGTAAAAGTGATGGGGAGAAAACTATAGCTGTTCCGCTAGGATACAGGGCGTCGTGTAGGCTAAATCGCCGCATCTCTCATCCAAAAGGGAAACGACACTAGAAAACATTTCGAAAGCTTTGGTACCCACGGATCTATATAATAGATGACAGATCTATGGCTTTACCTACCGCACCGCTCTCGCCTCCTTTGCTCCCTCCCATACTCTTCTATCAGCCACTCAGCGGGGTTGTGGGCGTATCTATCCGATGGCTGTCAGTCGCTTCCAGCTGCGTCACTGGTACAGTGGCATATGTCACGACAGTTTTTTTTTAAACTTATGAAGTCCAAGTACAGATCACCTGAGCACAGACCCAACTGAACTAAGGTGATGATGAACAGGTGGTCTAGGGCGTTTTAAAACTTGATTTCATGACAGAATAACTGAATGGGCAGCTGAAGAAGTAGCCACAAAGTGCGCAACGCACAAGCTATTTGGTGAAGAGCCAACACAAACCCCAAAAGACGGAAGCAGATCAAAATTATATTCAGGGAGACCGCCCAGTGACCTGCCATTGAGGACTGAGGTGGTTTGAGGACATCACCTAAACTCTCATCTACTGCGGAAAGGTGAGACGTAGTATTTTTACGGAACCTATGGAGTGCAACCATCTGTTGCAGACAGAGGCGGCTGCGCACCACCAGCACGTTTATTATCGGTGCTTACATAGTGCATTTACATAGAGCTTGAAATGTGTTCTTAAAAAAAAAAAAAACACTTGCATATGAGCTTGTTTTGTTCGGTCGTGCGAATGTCAGCAAGTTGCAAAAAAACATTGTGATGTTGCCCAAGTTTTTCAACCTCGAGACAAGATGTTATGTGAGTCAATTCGCCTGATGGCCTACAGCAAAGATATGCGTATTCAAAATTCCGAATCCTATTTTCATTTTTATATGATATAATCGCCTTGCCCTGAACGTTTCTTCTTTGTCTGAAACAAAATCAGGGGAATCAGGTGTCAGACTAGTCTTACGAGAATTCTTGACGCATCCCCAAAAAGAATGTTTCAGTCTCCGTTGGTTTAACCTTAGAGTTATTGCCAGTTTTTGGGAGGGATTGGGAAGCTGAGACAGCTGGCTGTGGTGTCTCACCCAAAGCCCTTTGAATCAAATATGTAGTTGGGGGTATTGTGCTACACAAATACATTTTGATTGATTGATTACTTGATTGGAAAAGGAAAAAAAACCTCAGGCTGTAGGCTACCAGCCCATTTGAACTAATAGGCCTAGCTTACATGCGGAAAACACCAGACAAACAAAACTACTATAGCCTACTTGGATTG
>NC_085858.1:36511016-36541016 GCF_034702125.1 Engraulis encrasicolus | reverse complement strand
CAGCAAAATTGATATCACGATATAAATTCGATATATGGCACAATTGGCTGCTAAAGCAATCCGGTAAAGTTCTTTTCTGATTCCCTCTCTCTCTCTCTCTCTCTCTCTCTCTCTCTCTCTCTCTCGCTCTCTCTGTTTCCTAGGTGATGGAGGAGGAGTCATCATCCAGGAGCTGTCAGGGGGCGGGCTCTATGAAGTGGTTCGTTGGTGCCTCTCAGCTGCTGGGCGTGGCCAGCGTGGTGATGACGGGCATATGGATGGGCCACTACCGCGGCGGCTACGCATGGGACGGCACTGGCCAGGAGTTCAACGTGCACCCGCTCTGCATGGTGCTGGGCATGGTCTTCCTCTATGGGGACGGTAAGCCAGGAGGGTCAATTGTGGTATTCTTCTTCTTCTTTTTGAAATGTTTTCTTGGGGCTTTTTTGTTTTTATTGCTATGAATTGAAGGGAAAGCCCACCTGGGAAACTCCCATTGTCATTGTGACACAGCACACAGTGCTCACAATGAAATTGCATTTATGCCTCACCCATGCAAGGGTGAGGTGCAGTGGAGCAGTGAGGTGGGATGGTACCATGCTCAAGGCACCTCAGTTATGGAGGATGATGGGGAGGACACTGGTTAATTACTTCCCCCCATGAACCTGGCGGGTTTTGAGTCAAACCGACAACCTTTGAGCTACAAGTCTGATGCCCTAACCACTTACCCATGACTTCCCAACCGCTTACCCATGACTGCCCAACCGCTTACCCATGACTGCCCAACCGCTTACCCATGACTGCCTGTGATGTGACAGTACCCATGACAGTACAGTGAAGAGTGGCACAGGAAACGAGCTGGAAAAAGAGATAGAGAGGGATCGGAGAACAACCTCAGGCCGGAACTGAACCTGCCTGTACGGAACTGAACCATTGTTCCCGGGGTAACTATACGGTGCCTTAGCCATTGCAGCCTCGGCCAAGGCCAAGTCTTCTACTGTGCATCATTCCGCTGTACTCCTCATTGAACCATAGTATTACACTACTACAGTCATTACCCAGTCTTACAGTAATACATAACTTGATAATGAGTCTTTTTTACATGCAACATCAGACACCTTTGGTTCAATGCTTTCGTAGTGTATAAGTTACATCGGTAACACTTTACCTGACGCCGGTGTCATATGCATGTCATTACAGTGTCATAATAGTGTCATGACACAGTCATAGATAAGTCATAAACATTATGTCCATGTCATTAACATTTTATGACTGTTGGCCTTAAGTGACATTCGGTCATGGCAAAGACAACCTTGGTTTATGACACGTACATAACTGTGCCATGATACTGTTATGACACTGTAATGCCATGCCTAGGACACTGGCGTCAAGTAAAGTGTTATCGATGTATCCAGTGGCATGGTCATAAACATGAGGCTTTTCGGCCTGAAACCGGAAGGCGCTCTTTTGTTGTCACACTTGGCTTGATGTCATTCCGAGAAATGTGTATGTCTCTTAGTGCAGTAGATCAT
Organism: Engraulis encrasicolus; assembly: GCF_034702125.1. Taxonomy (NCBI): domain Eukaryota; kingdom Metazoa; phylum Chordata; class Actinopteri; order Clupeiformes; family Engraulidae; genus Engraulis; species Engraulis encrasicolus. The sequence goes on along the minus strand of NC_085858.1, from coordinate 36,539,505 downwards.
GACTGCCTAGTATGGTACACGGTAAGGCTGAAGGATCAATTTAGCGTTAAAGCAGGATTTTTCCCGTGTGGGGAGTTGATCAATAATCCAGGAGGGTTTGTTATTTTGTAGCATGTGATAATGTGCAGTACAGTACAGTACATAAGAGAAATAAATTAAATCATTCCATACAGTATTCATACATTTTACTGAATGGTCTATTCTCACTGGCCACATGCTTTAACCAGATTTCTGCTCATTTTTGATTGCTGATTAACATGCTTAGCCACACACGCACACACTAGCAAAGGCCGCATTCATGTTTTTAAATTATATGAATTATGATAAGATTTTAATCCAGATTTCTGTATACATGCTCATGTACATGGCTAGAGGTGCTTTTGTTGGCATGCTTTTCTCACCGTAATGGGGGGGGGGGGGTCGTAGTATTGAGTGCCACTGTGTGTGTCCTACTTGCTTTTGCTCTGGCCAACAAAAGTGTTCAAATGTGCCACCCTGGATCAGTAATATTACTGGATTATTTATTACTGGATTAATCCTCTGCAAATTTTAGTCCAGATCAAAAATCTAAATCCTGTTGCCACTTAATTCTGCCGGATTGCTAGCTGGACCTGAACCCACTCACCCAACAAGCCTCAAAGTTATCAAAGGAGAAATATGTATTCGGCTAAAGCTCTGAAAATCGGCCGATTGCCCAGTCCAGTGTGTGTGTGTGTGTGTGTGTGTGTGTGTGTGTGTGTGTGTGTGTGTGTGTGTGTGTGTGTGTGTGTGTGTGTGTGTGTGTGTGTGTGTGTGTGTGTGTGTGTGTGTGTGTGTGTGTGTGTGTGTGTGTGTGTGTGTGTGTGTGTGTGCCTCTGTGTGTGTGTGTGTGTGTGTGTGTGTGTGTGTGTGTGTGTGTGTGTGTGTGTGTGTGTGTGTGTGTGTGTGTGTGTGTGTGTGTGTGTGTGTGTGTGTGCCCTCAAACACAGCCCAGTGTGCTACCAGCCTCTTTGTCACGGAAACCAGCACCATCAGGTCTAAACCTGGCCAACCACTACAGCTCCCAGTACTGGGTGTTTATAGGCATGTCCAGTGGTGTAATCTACGTAAAACGCAGGTATACGCAGTATACCCACTTCAAAATTTCAGGGGTTTCAGTATACCCACTTAAAATTGATTGATCCATTATTTAGAATAGCACAAGCATATACAGTATACCCACTTCAAATGCTCCGCCCCTTTTGTGTTGTCCCCACCCCTGGCCAAAAAACAGGCAAAAAACGCTTATAATAACTTACAAAAACACAAATAGTATTGTTGCTATTACATCAATGTGGTATCAGTGTAGAAATAACACACTTTTGTACCATTTTTAATATGTTCATAACGATTTTAACATGTTTATAACGATTTTCACAATGTCCTTTGAGGGCGGGGTTTCACAGTGGTGCTGCTCCCCTCAGGTGCCTCCCCGGTCGGCCCACCCCTATGACCACCTCTGCTTCAGCCCAAGGTGTCTGTTCATCCTGGTCTCATCCTGTTACAAATGTGTCCACGTATTTGACCAAACATTTGTCCTGATGAAATGGTTGATTCTCAGGAGCACACAAACTCATCCAACAGGTTGATGGGCCAGATTGTTGCTTGCTTGCACACATTTTTTTCACTTCTCCCCCCCAAACCGACTGCACGTAAATTTGACTACTGCTCAAACAAGATGCAAAGTAGATTCTCACTCGACCAAAATGAAACACAGTTTTCAAAACCAAAACTCATTTGAAAAGAATGCAAAGATAATTGTGTGTTGATTTGCAAAACGTCTCAAAGCTGAGAATTAGTGTTAGGTTAGGTACCTTGTGAAATATGATTGTAGGCTTCACAATAATGCCATATGTAACATTTTTGTGTGTAAACAGTTAAAAAAACCGGTATTATTACACAGGCAGAAGAAACATGACTGACCATGGGCAGGGGCAGTTTACTGCACAAGCCTACTGGGCCTAGGGCTAGGGGCCCAAGAGTCAAGGGGGCCCTGAAGACAGAGCCTCTATATTTCCATTCTCATCTGAGCTAAAATCACACTCACCAACTATATATTCAAAATCTTCTCAGAGGACTAGCCTTCATGGCGCCAACAACAACATAGGCTCTCACACCTGGCCTAAAACCCTGAATTGTGTGGCGAACTAGCAGGGGGGCCTTTCTTGTTGTCTTGTTGTTCTTGTTGAATCATACTCCTTCCCTGGGTATGGGCAGGGCAACTCTGCTTGCACCTCAAGTGTCCACTGACACAGTCACCTCTATGCCATGCACCTTTAGGCCGTTAGATCGCATTAGTGTAATCTCTTGAATGAATGAAGTAATGAAATTACATCAAAATGCAATACATTCAATTCAAATTGACTTAATCAAATTCAATTCAAATCAACTTAATGCAAGTCAATTCAATTTATTTCAGTTCAATAGATTATGATTAATTGCTCTGCACTGGATATTGTTAGCCTGGCAAGTAAGGAAGTGTAGATTCATGACTATATCTGGCCATCAGGACTGGCATTGGTAGGAAGTGATAGTGTGCTCTCAGTGTGTGTGTGTGTGTGTGTGTGTGTGTGTGTGTGTGTGTGTGTGTGTGTGTGTGTGTGTGTGTGTGTGTGTGTGTGTGTGTGTGTGTGTGTGTGTGTGTGTGTGTGTGTGTGTGTCTGTTAGTTAATGTGTGTGTGTGTGTGTGTATATGTGTGTGTTAGTTAATGTGTGTATGTGTGTGTGTCTGTGTGTGTGTGTGTGTGTGTGTGTGTGTGTGTGTGTGTGTGTGTGTGTGTGTGTCTGTGAGCGTGCATCTGTGTTTGCGTGTGTGTGCGTGTGTGTTTGTGCCAATTGTGCGTGTATGTGTGTGTGCACACGTCTCCAGTCCAGTGATGCCCTGGAGGCTCTGAAACGTCAGCCCTGCTCTGCTCTGCTCTGCCCTGCTCTGCTCTGCTCTGCTCTGCTCTGCTCTGCTCAGCCCTGCTCTGCTCTGCTCTGCACTGCACAGCTCATTGTTTTTCAGAATCCCCTCAGATTCGATGTTCCACTACGGCAACTCGATTAGGACATTGGGCCCAAAAGGCCACGCGCCCATTAGTGTGGCGGCCGCGGTAATTGGGTGAGGGCTAGAGACCGGCCCCCAGGGGGGTCTGACCACAAACACCAAGAAAGAGCAGGTGGACAGACAGACAGACAGACAAACAGGGACTTAGTGACCACACAGAAGTCCTGCTACTAGAATCAACTTCCCTCAATCCTATTGTATCACCATCTTGCATCTAGTCATCTAGTGTAGCTAGGCATATTGTATGCCAGTAATGCTTTGACTATTATCCAAGCATATCTATTATTTAGGCTTACTTATTTTTAGGAGTATTATCTGTGGAACTGGACATGTCCATGATCTTTTTTTACCCTAAACATGCTGTAGGTTCCCATTTGTGAGGTTTAGTTGTCTTTGATAAGACCAGAGTCTGGTGCCAGGTGATTGTTTGTCATCCATGTTCTGAGTCACTACCCGTCACACTACTGTGTCCTCTCCTCCCCCCCTGACTGGTGCGTCGATGCTGTGTGACGGATGGAGTGCTGTAGCCGAGGTGTCTGGTTGCTAGGTGCCCTTTCCTGGTGATGGTGATGGAGCGTCGCCGCCTCGGGCCCAAACAAAGCCCCAGTGTTCTTATCCGTAGCCATGGCAACAGAGGAAGCAGATCACCCCATTGACCTTTGTACCTGTCTGTCTGTCTGTTAGTGACACGTCACAGCTACTGGTGCAGAAGTCAGTCGTTAGAAAGTGTGTGTACTGAAATGACATTACAATAAAAGTAGAATACAATAGAGAACTACCCGCGTTTAGGTGCAGTGCAGCGTGCTAATGCCTCCGTCCATAAACGGGCTCACCATCTATGGGGCCCCAGGTTAGAATCTGGGGTGCGTTTCGCAAATCGTAGTTGCTAGCCAGTTAGCAACTTGGGTAGTTACCAATGGGAAATTGCATCGCAAACAACCTAGTTAGCAACTATGGTTTTGAGAAATGCACCCTTGTCTTGGGTCATTTCTCACCTCTCTTTTCCACTCAATTCCCTTCTGTTAAGGGCTCAAAATGCCCATAAAGTACGTAACCTGTTATGTATTGATTATTTTCAACACAAATTTGTATTGCATTGCAGTTTACAATATTCTTTTCAATTATTTTTTTTACACATTTTTGTCAAGCTAAAATTGAGTTATAAAGGACATGTTGAGCATTAGAATCTCAATAATGGTGTACGGTATTCTGTAGTTCTGTACTTCAAATGATCTTGGTGTCACCTTTTGTTCACGCAATGTAAATTACATTTTTTTTCTTTCTCTCTCACTTCCATCTTCCATCTTCTTATAAATATTGTGTGTGTGTGTCCTCAGCCATCATGGTGTACCGTGTGTTTCGTAATGAGAGTGAGCGCAGTGTGAAGATCCTGCATTTGGTTCTCTCTCTCTAATGTATGTCTCCCTTGCTCTGTGTGTGTGCGCTCTCTCTGTGTGTGTGTGTGCGTGTGTGTATGTGTGTGTGTGTCCTCAGCCATCATGGTGTACCGTGTGTTTCGTAATGAGAGTAAGCGCAGTGTGAAGATCCTGCATGTGGTTCTCCACTTCCTGGTTCTCTTCATCAGCATCATCGGTAAGATCTCCTCCTCCTCCTCCTCCTCCTCCTCCTCCTCCTCACACACTCCCTCTGCAATAAGATCTCCTCCTCCTCCTCACACACTCCCTCTGCAATAAGATCTCCTCCTCACACACTCCCTCTGCAATAAGATCTCCTCCTCCTCCTCCTCCTCCTCCTCCTCCCTCCTCCTCCTCCTCCTCCTCCTCCTCACTCTCTCTCTCCCTCTGCAGAAAGATCTCCTCCTCCTCCTCCTCCTCCTCCTCCTCCTCACACACTCCCTCTGCAATAAGATCTCCTCCTCCTCCTCCTCCTCCTCCTCACACACTCCCTCTGCAATAAGATCTCCTCCTCCTCCTCCTCCTCCTCCTCACACACTCCCTTTGCAGTAAGATCTCCTCCTCCTCCTCATACACTCCCTCTGCAATAAGATCTCCTCCTCCTCCTCCTCCTCCTCACACACTCCCTCTGCAATAAGATCTCCTCCTCCTCCTCCTCCTCCTCCTCCTCCTCCTCCTCACACACTCCCTCTGCAATAAGATCTCCTCCTCCTCCTCCTCCTCCTCCTCCTACTCCTTCTGCAATAAGATCTCCTCCTCCTCCTCCTCCTCCTCCTCCTCCTCCTCCTCCTACTCCTTCTGCAATAAGATCTCCTCCTCCTCCTCCTCCTCCTCCTCCTCGTCCTCCTACTCACACTCCCTCTGCATTCAACATGTCTTTGCAATGTTATGCAATAATTTATTCATTTTTTCTTTTTTTAACGCGTTAAGACATTTTTAATGCGTTATAAATTTGCTGTTACCAGAATGGCAATGACCAAGTCGTAGTGCATTACTAAAGGCCCTGTGTTATGTCATAGTAGTGTAGTACTATGGCTGTTATCTTTTCAATGACTTTCGTATTACAGTGTGCCACAGAGGGTACGACGTGCATTAAGGGGCTACATTATTTATCAATTATACACATCGGGATTAATATGTTTAGTTTTTATATTTTTTAAATACAAATTTGAATGAGATCTATTGCTGGCTGACATTAGTTAAAACGTGTGCTGTTATTCATACACATCTGTGCCAGGTAGTGGTGGCAGTGTTCCCATCACACAGTGAGGTACACATTAATTACATGTGTTGTATGTAGTGATAAATACTGTGTGTGTGTGTGTGTGTGTGTGTGTGTGTGTGTGTGTGTGTGTGTGTGTGTGTGTGTGTGTGTGTGTGTGTGTGTGTGTGTGTGTGTGTGTGTGTGTGTGTGTGTGTGTGTGTGTGTGTGTGTGTGTGTGTGTGTGTGTGTGTGCGTGTGTGTGTTTGCGTGTGTGTTTCAGGTATAGTAGCAGTGTTCCAGTTCCACACTGCTAACCGCATCCCCCACCTGTACTCTCTTCACGCCTGGTGTGGCATGCTCACCTTTGTACTCTTCATCACACAGGTAAATACACGCAGCATGCACACACCAACACATTGGCAAACGCACACACACAAGCAATCATGCAGGTGCGCACAGTTGATTCAGAAAATGATGTGAATTAACAGACGTTTCGGACTTTCGGTCCTTCAGTGTCTTTTTTGGTTTTTTTTTCTTCTTGTAATTTTAGGGTCTTTTACGTGTTCATTTAATGTGGAAAGGCGACAGGAAGCAAGTGGGACAGAGAGGTGAGGGAGGTTCAAGAAATTATCTCTGTGTCGGAATCGAGTCCCCGCCGTAATACTATGGTGTCTTATCCCTTTGAGGCACGGCTAAGGCCTTCAGCGTCTTTTCCTCCCCCTTTTTTTGGTATTTATGACTTTATGATATTTAACAGAACAGTGAAGGAGTGACAGGAAACGAATGGAAGAGAGATATGGGGAAGGATCGGCATAGGTCTTGGGCCGAGTGCCCTAGCGTTAGAGGCACGGTAGGGCCCTTCAGCATGTTTTTCCATATCCATGTGGCTCTGCCCTCCCCTTCCCCAGTGGCTGCTGGGCTGACAGTAGTCAGCATGTTTTTCCCATGTTTATGTGGCTCTCCCCTCCCCTTCCCCAGTGGCTGCTGGGGTTCCTCTTCTTCCTGTTTCCAGGGGCGACGGGGTGGCTGCGGGGCGTCTACCTGCCTCTGCACGTCTTCTTCGGCCTGGTGCTGTTCGCGCTCGCCGTCGCCACCTGTCTGCTCGGGACGGTAGAGAAGCTGCTCTTCTCCATCACGTGAGTCCAACAGCTCAACAACCTAATCTATCTATCTATCTATCTATCTATCTATCTATCTATCTATCTATCTATCTATCTATCTATCTATCTATCTATCTATCTATCTATCTATCTATCTATCTATCTATCTATCTATCTGTCCACTCTATCTATCTATCTATCTATCTATCTATCTATCTATCTATCTGTCTGTCTGTCTGTCTGTCTGTCTGTCTGTCTGTCTGTCTGTCCGTCCGTCCGTCCGTCCGTCCGTCCGTCCGTCCGTCCGTCCGTCCGTCCATCCATCCATCCATCCATCCATCCATCCATCTCTCTCTCTCTCTCTCTCTCTCTCTCTCTCTCTCTCTCTCTCTCTCTCTCTCTCTCTCTCTCTCTCTCTCTCTCTCTCTCTCTCTATCTATCTATCTATCTATCTATCTATCTATCTATCTATCTATCTATCTTTTCTTCCCTTTACCCACCCACACCCATACCACATGTACTCTACATAATTATATGTATAGTAGTGGAGTATGGTCACTTCTTGAAGGAAATTACAATATTTCTCAATTGGTTTTGTACATTTCTCACAACAGAATAATCATTCTCAAAAAGTCTTGTTCAATTGTGACTTCCTGCTGTTATCTGTGCACATGGTAAAATACGTTTCTCATAGTTTTAAGCATTTAGCAAATGCTTTCATCATCATGCATATGGTTGTGTACAATTCTCAGCTTTTTTGTACATTAGCAATTGCTTTTGCCATATCACTCAAAAAGCATTGTCACTGAATACACAAAACTATCTCAAACCCCAAAACATTTAGGCCCTATGTCATAGTATAAGTCTTGACATGCAAAATGATTTACCAAGCTGCCATAATGTGTTAAGCACTGTATAATTTCCATTGGATTTGTGTCTATAAATGTGATCTGAATTGGTGAATTGCTCGCAGGTAAATATTGACTCTCGCTAATCAAAAGCAGTAGAAGGGAAAGAGGAAACAAGCATGCAATACAACAATAAGCACTGCACCGCATTACATTACTCTACGCCTTATGTTCCCTTTATAATTACGCTCCACGCAAAATTGCAATATTTCCCCAGAATTTCACAAGACAGTAAGTGCACTTTATACAGTATCAGTGTATTGTTTCAAATTTATTTTGCTTTACAGTTCTATATTTTTTTCCACATGGGCCTGCAAGACAAGTAAAAAGGGGTGGTAGAGGGCGCACTTTGACACATCAATCAGAGTTGACTATTTTTTTGATTTTGCAATAAGAAAACCTTTTAATGAATATGTCATACTCTAAATGTATATCTAGTACAATCTTACCTGATCTATGTAATATAAAGTCGAATTTACAACATTTTCCATCCATTCTAAACAACATTTCGCTTCAGAAAACCTCCTCAAGAGTGTACTAGTCAATTGACAACATGACAAATCGATTTGACTAGCTTGTCCATACACTATGACACAATGACTAACCATTCTGCTGGCACTGACGCGTTCATTGACACAAAAACTTGGTTTTGAAAGACAAACTAAGGATTTTGAGGAAGAGACTTGGTTTTGCAGGTCATCCATGGTGTTTTGCCATTTGTTAAAGCTGTTTTGAGAATGAATACTGTGTTTTGAAAATTGCGAGAGAGATTCGAGAAATGTACAATACCAATTGAGAAATACTGTAAGAAAGCAAAAGCAGAAGGAAATTTTCATTTAGGGATGCAGGCATTCAGACAGGTTGCTTTGAAAAAAACATGTGTGTGCCCTCCTATATACTACTACTACTACTAGTAATAATAATAATGAATTTTATTCCTAAGCGCCTTTCAAAACACTAAAGGACACTAGAGTAGTGTACAAAGATACACATAAATTAAAAAACCTACTTTCGTAGTAGGGCTGTAACGATATCGAACCGAAAAGACCTGTACCGAATCGAACAGTGCTGTACCGAGTACCGAAAGGTTGCAAAACAGGTGTAGAGGCTTGTTCTTTGTGAAACCTTGAGGAGAAAGTACCATTTCTTACACTGATGAAATCTCCGACCCAAAGTAGCAGGTTGAATGTATTTCCTTTTTTTCATTTGTATTTTGACAATATTTTGGTGAAATTAACAACGTGTTGAGGAAGAAAATAGTTGTCTATTTTGTTCCCATATACTGTACTGAAAATGTACCGAACCGTGACCCTTAAACCGAGGTATGTACCGAACCGGGATTTTTGTGTACCGTTACAACCCTATTTCGTAGGTAGTTCTGGAACTTTACAGTTTTTCTCCATTGCTTTGGCTAATTTCTCGAAACTGAGATGACATTCTCAAAACAACACGGACAAATCTCCAAACCAACTTGCAATTTCCCACAACAGAATGGCATTTTTCATTGCTTTCATCAAATTTCAAATGCTTTGTACATGTCTCAAATGTTTAGTACATCTCGGCAGATGGCTATGTACAAGTACCCTACAGTTGATAAATTGAGCATACATTTAGCACATTTTCCAAATAAATTGACCTTTCTTATCTAACGAATTAGACTATTCTGAGTCTAATGGTTGCCCTCTCCAAAACATGTCAGCCTGATTTCATTGTGTGAGTCATCATATGCAAAGTAGTCTACACAATTGTCAAAACAGTCAAGGACACTGTAAACAGTAAATTCATGGCAACAGGCCAGGTGGTATTGTAACTTTACTAGTTTGTAGAAAATAATTTTACAACCGTGTATACAGTTTCCTCTGTTATTTGGCTAATTTCTTGACATTTTTTCAAACGGCATTCTGTGGAAGGAATTTAGTTTCGAAACGGGTAAACTGTTTTTGGAGTGATATGAGCAAGTGATGAGGATCCATGTATTTATGCTGAACCATCCAGTTTATTTTGACAGAATGACTAAATGAATGCAGATGAGCCAAACCAATTGAGAAGGATATATGCCATTTTTATGGTACTGACTATTTATGTGAGAGAAGGTTTAGTGCTGATGCAAGAATGAGCTGTTTTGGGAGGTATATGACAGTTTGCTAGTTATCTGAAGTGTTGTGCAGAACTGTAAGAATGTTTAGCCAAATGACCCAATGGTTATAGGAATGTCATCTCAGTTTCAAGAAATTAGCCAAACCAATCGAGAAAAACTGTAAAACATCTCCACATTCAAACATTTCAAGGTATTGCGATTTGTACCACCATGCGTTCCTCCCTCCCAGAGACACCTACTCGCTGTTTGTTCCGGAGGGCGTGCTGGCCAACTGTGTGGGGCTGGTGGTGGTGGCGTACGGGGCGGTGGTGGGCTACGTGGTGACCCGCGACGACTACAGGAGACCCCCCCATCCAGAAGAGGAGGCCCTGTCCGTGCACTTCAAGACCCTGACTGAGGGGGGCGCTCCCTCTCCAGAATGAAACAGCTCTACATGTTTCCCTAATGTCTCTCGGCTGGGACCCTATAGAATTGTGGATCCTAAGAATGCTTGTGTTTTCCATGACCCTCCTACCCCACATTTCAAAATGACAACATTTTTTTTGTCCCTCAATATAGGTATATTTCAAAATGTTTTATTTCAAATTCATAGTGAAAGTAAATGCATTCATTACCCATAAAGGTGAATACTCTCACTAACCAATTTATGGAATGGTTACACTATATGAAATGACATGCATACCGTATATTCAAGGTTTTATGCAAACAGTCCCTTGACGCCGCAAGCCTGCAATCACCCTGCAGCACTTACGCAATCCTTTAGTAAAGATGTATCTCACAAACGCACATAGAAATCAGCTGGCTCACCCCAACTATATGTCAGTCATTTATAGGATATATAACCATGACATTGAAGCAGACAAGAACACCAGGCAGACACTGCTGACTAGTGATGATAAGTGGTACTGTGGATGAGAGGCCTTTTAGATGACTGACGACTGTATATATATGACCAGCAACACTATTCTGCCCTACAAAGCAAAAAGGCAGTAACTGCGTTGTTGTGAAAAATTAGTTACTACGACTTCAATGACAAATATATCAAAGTTAAATTTTAAATAAAATGATTAATCTGCACAAAAGGTGGTAATATAAAGTAACAAAACTGCTGAATGTCAATAATCTCCCCAAAACTACTTAGACTGTAAAGTAATTTTACTCAGTTTGGAGCTCTACGCAATTACTGCCTTTTTGCTTTGTAGGGCAGTATTATTATTGAGGCTGTACTGCACTATTGTGTGCCTTAATCTATTGCCAGCGTGCCATAACTCTTAAGAGCTCCTAGCATGCCATAGAGCCAGAGAGATTGGATATATACTCCTAGAAACTCTGATGGAGCTGTTGCTAAACCACAAAGCCCTGCCAACAAACACCACAATGTGTCAAGATTAGTGGATCAACCCAACCAACAATATATGTGTAATTGTTCTGTATGGTATATTCAGCCTCTGAAGAACTACATGTCTGTGACCAGAAGTACATTACACCATTAACCTTTAAGAGTGTTCCGTCACACCGGTGTGACGGGAATGTTCGGGCAGTGAAAGTTCTATAGAATTCTAGGCGTCATTCAATACAATATGGAATTGTTGAATCTTGCATTGTTATAGAATGCATTCTTTTTATAGAATGCTCAAAAACCCACACTATGAAAACAACTCTTCACTCTAATAGTCGATAGGGCTCCAGATGAACACCCACTGTGCCATACAACCAGAGGCTGACAAAAGCTTAGTTGAAAAGTACTATAAATGACAAGAGTCAAAACTAAAGTAAGAGTCCTGCCATATATTATCTCTGTCTACGTTAGTGGTTCTCAACGTTTTTTTGAAAGAACGCGTCCCCTGGACCTCATCATAAGCCTGCCAAAGCCCCCCTTAGTATTATTCAAAAATAAAACAGACTAATGCCGTCCAATGGCAACTAAGCACCGCAGCCTCTCAGCTGTATCCTTCTCTACGCCCCCTATGGCTCTCCAACGACCCCTGGGGGACTGTAGATACCCCCATTGAAAAACACTAGTCTTCGCTCTCCACAGAGTATGCCGCAAATGAGCTAATCTGACTAAATTGGTCAGGTGTGTCTTTTCATTTCTGCAGTAAATAATAGAGGTCCGCAACACTGTTAATGCTCCCAGTGATTTATTTGCACGACGTTTTGGACCTTCGTCCTTTTTCAAGTGCAACCTTGGTCCGAAACGTCGTGCAAATAAATCACTGGGAGCATTAACAGTGTTGCGGACTTCTATTATTTACTTCAGTTACTTTATTTTGTCCAGCACCTGTACCACTGATGTGCGCGCATTCTCTACCTCTTTTCATTTCTGCACCAGAGGTGTCAGTCTTGGTAAATGATATGTCATCATGCAGCTGACACACCTGTCCACCCCACCTTGTCCTCCTCCTTGCTAGTGTTGACCTTCAAAACGAAATGTTTGCTTTTTAATGTTATCTGTATCTGTTTACATTCAGAATATCCAACATTCCGTTCCACAGTGGATTTCCAGTTCAGCTGGTTTGGGTTTAAGTAATCCTGATCCTGAGTGCACACTGAAGTACTATGTCCACTGTGTGTCTTTTTTTTTTTTTTTTTTAAAGTTTTAAACAATTAAGGTTGCGCCTGTATGAAGTGAGAAGACTGAGAAAACAAAAATAACTGCTATTACCTTTTCAATGCCAAGTTTGAAATAGTTTTAGTTTGAGAATGCAGTAGTGTTCTCATACTGGAGAAATGTTTGTAAAAATGTGCTGATTTGAGTTGCATGTTGTGTGTATGTAAGAATGATAGACATTATAGTATGTTGGCACTGGTCAAGCTTCTGTGCACTTTCTGTTGAGGCCAAACGCCTTTGACTTGAATATTACTGCATTTGCACAGGGCAGGGTCATTGACTGTGGTCCTCTTTACATACACATATTTACGCACACATACGTGTGTGTGTCTATGTGTGTGTGTGTGCGTTTGGGTAAGGCATATATGACCCAGCCTCTGTACATCTCTATATTATATTATAACTGCCTTTGAAGAAGATAGGTGATTCAGAATCTTTTCATAAATGCCGTCACAATTATTAGTTTGCATTGAAAATGTTGTGTTCTACTGTAGCTATTTACGCACACCTGTTCTCTGTCATGTGCTCATGCACAGTTATCAGTTTAAATGTGCAAGGATTTAACTCTTGTACCGTAATTGAAAGTCAAAGGGTCGTAACTACTCCCTGGTCAAACATGCTATGTTTATCAGTAGTGATGCCTTTATGTAGCCTAGAAACCCAGACGCCCCTAGTGGCCGCAAATTGAATTTGCTCTGTAGGAGTTTAGCTCGCCAGGCTAGCTTTTATGTACTGTACGTTTTAAATACCAAGCAAGACTACTTAGGAAGTTGTGTAGCTACGACCTTTTGTCTTTATAGGCCCTAACAGGGAAAAGAGCTTAAATAACCAATGAGCCTTGTCAATCTGCGTCAATATCCATGTTCACAATGTATTTTCATACTTACGTCTGGTGTATGTTGTATATATGATGCTTGTCAATATTGTTTGTGTGATGTGTGATGTATGATTTGAAAAGACCAAAAAGAAGAATAATAAATAATGAAAAGACACAGGCAAGCGCATGTCTCACAATCCATCTTTGTTTTTGCCTTATTTTCTTCCAAGAGGTGTCCATCGTTAAATAAGTACAGTATTTTCCTCGTACATACATACAGCCATACAATTGTACATTTTACAGTCGCGTAATGGGGGTGGGGGGTCAAAAAAAAAAAAAAAAGCATTCTCCATTGTCCTCCTTGGGGGAAAAGGTCACCACTCACATATACACACAATGTACAGAATTCAACCTGGCTGTCTGTTAGCAAGGCCCCAAAGGAAAGAAGAAACCAAAAGTACAAAAATGATAAAACCCTTTAAAACCTCTTCCTGCAAGAATAATAATTAAAAAAAATGTTTGTGCGCACACACAGACACGCACCTTTGCAAACACACATACACACACACACACACGCACGCACAGTCTTGCAAACACTAACCAACTGAATGTCTGCTTGAATGCGTGTGTATGTGGATCAGCAGAAAGAGCATGCATCCATAGTGGGATCTTTATGTACAGTAATTACAGTAAACAAAACTCATATATTTATACATATAAAACACATTGGCTGAAAACACCTGCAACTGTGACGCCTCAACGCCTCCTACTTCCTGCTTTGAACTTTGACCTCTGACATCAAACGGACACTTCTTGGTTGGCTCTAGTGGGACGCCATGCCATGCCAACTAAAAAAATAGTACGTATTTCTCACAATGCAAGACCATTCGAACAAACGAGTCTCTGAAGCGAGATCGAGATCTCGTCGAAACCAGTATCACCTCTAGCATCTCTTCCAACATCTGGATTCAGCAGGGGTTAAAAAAAGGAACACAATTCTCCAACATAAAGTACTTGTCTATTAGAAGCGAATGACACTGATGATGATGATAACAAACTCTGTTCAGTCTTGCCTACATGTCTATGGTTGACTGCCTGCATCAGGTCCGCTCCCTGTCTTGTGGAAGTTTGGGGGGGTGACACAACTGAGGTGTCAGTACTACAGTTGGACAACTGCAATCCTAATCAGTAAACCTCTTCTGTCTCTCTCTCCTGTGTCTAGTTTCTTGTCCTGTAGCCTCTACTGTCAGCAGTGATGCTACCCATTTGGGCTCCCTCTGCAAAATAAAGACAAGGGGCCCTTTTCAAATGTCAAGGGTCCCTTTTCAATTCACCTTGCTGTGTAAAGAAGGGAACGCCCCTGTGTGTAGCTGATGAACGCTGCCAGATGATGCAAGTATATTCTCTGTTATTTACCATTGCGGGCCCCCTACAGTAGGCTAATTTGGTGGGGCCTTTGGCGTCTTGGTGAAACCGGCTCTGTCTAGTGTGGCTGCTTCCCAGTGCAGTTTCCCTCCCTCTACTGCTCTCCTCTCCTCCTCAGCGTCCGGCTCTGCCCTCACAGGAAGTCACGTGCGCTCCGTTTAGAGAAAAGGAGGGAGCGCTGATTAGAATCTCCAGTAGCACTGCCCACCATTGTTCTCCCGCACTCACACTCCCGGTCACATGATGTCTCTGTGAAGTGGGCCAACAGACCAGACCGGCAGAACCCTAAGAGACCCCTTTTCCTGCCCTCTTCCCCTCTGCTTTAACCATCGACATGTATAAAATATAAATATAAATTTTATATGTGTACGGTTTAATCCCTTAGCGCAGAGCCTCTGTTATGACCTTATTGTCACCAAAATGGGAATGGACCAAGTCTTAATCGGTTACTTAAGACTCTCTGCATTGTCGTAGCAATGTTGTGATGATGATGTAGTTGAGTGTTTTCAGCAACTGTAGTGAATAGGCCTGTCCACTGGCCCATCTGCAGTAAGAGGCTACCTGTGGAGGTTGCATTAAAACTCTTCCAAGACCAAGACCAGCAACACCAAGATCCCGTTTGCTCTTTTCTTTACCCAAGTGATATGGTCACGTAACTCTTCTAAGAACTGGCTGGACCAACAGACCTGAACAGACCAAAACAGAACTCCACAAAAAAAACCTTTTCCCTCCTCTCTTCCTTCCCTTCCTCGTAACTGCCTTTATGTCGGACCTTTCGAAAAGCAAGCAGGAAGGTGAACAAATTTACAATCAAGTAGAGAAAAAAAAAACAAAATTAGGTATATAGAATATTTATATTTTTTTATATCCGTAATTATTTTACAAACATAACTTAAAATGATAAATAGTACTTTTTTCCGCTTTTTTGCTATGTACACATTTTGCCTTGGTGTCAGACTTGTTTTTCTGTAAAAGTCACTTTTATTGACTAGGAGCCACAGCAGTGTGTTTGCCTCTCAGTTCATCTTTGCTGAGGCATGCTGGGACAGTTCCAGATGACAGCCAGAACCTGAGGTACATCGACCCCACAATAGTGAACCAAGACTGGGGGAGAGATGACTGGACGTCCCCCTTTCTCCTGGGATGGACGGTGGTCGAACACCTGTGGTTCAGATGCTAAAGAGTGGACTTTGTCGGCTGCGAGATGACCTTTGAACTCTACAGGCTTCTCTTAAGAGGATATCAGAGCCTTGCACTGGCCCCGATCTATATGGGGAATTCACCAACTTTAACTGCGAGCGTGAACGTCTTGTATGAATGTACACAAAAGCCTTGAACTAATAGCCAGCACTAACACCTGGGACAGACGAGAAGAAAGCAGCACTGCTCGCTGTTTATACTCTAGTATGTTCATATGTACGGTATGTCTGTAAGGCCACACTATAAACAGTAGGGATACAAAAAATGCGGATATCTGTCTATTCGTTTCAGATCCATTAATATTATTATTATTATTATTTATTCTTGTCCTGAACGAGTGATCTCCAGTTTGAAACTGTGCTCTGTGCCCCTATGCAACCTGCTTAAGGAAACCCAGCGTTATGACAACATGAGATGGACAAGAGATATGTGGTGTCAGTGGTGTGTGTGTGTGTGTGTGTGTGTGTGTGTTTGTATGTGTGTGTGTGTGTGTGTGTGTGTGTGTGTGTGTGTGTGTGTGTGTGTGTGTGTGTGTGTGTGTGTGCGTGCGTTTGTATGCGTGTGCAGTATGTGAGTCTGGTTTTGGGAATGTTTGAATGTCCTGCAAAAATCCCCAAGCTGCAATGAAAGCCCATCAGGTAGGCAAGTCTGGTAAGCGAGGCGATTGCAGATGTGTAAGTGTGTGTTGGTGTGTGTGTGTGTGTGTTCGTAATGTAGTCGGTTTCCAAAAGCCCACCTACATGTCAGCAAGCAATGCGCATGTGTGCGAGTGTGTGTGGGCTTGCAGAACTCTGCCCAAGCGGTTACGCATGTGTAGGAATGTGTGTGTGTGTGTGTGTATGTGAGTGTGTCATATGTATTGGTCTCTCCAGCCAGTCAGCCAGTGGGCCAGGCCTACACGTTGGACTCCACAAAGGGCCTCTTTGGCTTGATGGGGGAGGTGGGCCCCCCCGCCTGGCCCCGATCGGAGCGCCCCATTGGCCGGTACTCGCTTCCCGCCGCGTCCTGATAGGCCTGCGCCACGGGCAGCGTCCGCGCCATCTTCACGTCCGGGTAGGTGGGCGCCTGGCTCACCCGCCCCATGGCATCGTGGGAGTGTCCGAGGCCCAGGCCGGCGGCCATGTTGGAGGCGGCGCGCTCGCTCACGGAGCTGGGCGGGGCGTAGTAGTCGTCCTCCATCAGGTGGCCGTTGTGGGCGTTGTTGGTGCGGTTGTAGTAGGCTATGTGCCCGTAGTGACCACCGCCACCGCCACCGCCGCCGTTGCCAGGGGAGGTGGCAGGACTGGTGACCACGTCCAGCGAGGAGACGGCCCAGGAGCGCGAGGAAGGCGAGGAGGAGGAGGAGGAAGAGGAGGGCTGCGGAGGAGGGGGGAGCGAGGGCTGCTGCGGGTACTGCGGCACGTGCGTACGCGCCGTCTTGTCGGTGACACCCATGAACGGGGTGTTGCGGGAGCGCAGCGCCTCGCCGGGGTACGTGCCCCCCATGATGCGCGAGATGTCCATGGGGCCGCCGCCCTGGGGCGGGGAGACGGGCGACAGGTCCTCGCAGTACAGCCCGGCCTCGTACGACAGCTGCAGCGGGATCTCCATCTGCTGGGCGGAGGCCGAGGGCCTGAAGCCTGGGCCTAGATTAGCGGCCGAGCCCGCGCCGCCACCGCTACCACCGGGGCCCAGGCTGCTGGCCGAGGGCGAGAAGCGCAGGCCCACGCTCTGGGAGTGGATGAGCGGGCGCGGGGTGGGCGGGTGAGGCTTGGGCTCCTGGGCGCTGCCGGCCACGCTGGCGCTGACGGGCCGGCTGCGGTGGTGCGGGTTGTTCTCCGGAGAGCCCAGCTGCTGCGACTGCTGCCTCTCCATCTCGTGGGCCGGCATCATGGCCCCCGGGTAGTAGGCCGCCGATTGGCTGCGGCTGATCTGTGGGGCGTGGCCGTAGCGTAGTCCCCCTCCACCTCCTCCACCGGCGGTCATGGGTCGCTGGTAGGCTGAGGTGGGTCTCTGCAGCTGTTGGGGGGGAGGTGGTGGTGGTGGAGGTTGCTCCATGTCCTCCATGAGACTCGGGTCCATGCTCATGGCGCGCTGGTACAGCATCCCGGCGCTCAGGCCACCCTGCATATGCAACGAACCTCCACCCATGCCACCCATGCCCACACCCATACCACCCATGCCAACGCCTCCATACACGCCCTCCATCATGTCCTCATGGCCGCCCCCGCCCATGGAGTGGGCCATCTGGCTGTAGGCGTTGCTGGAGAGCACGGCGCTGGAGTGGACGGCGGCGCTGGGCTGGTTGGTGCGCACGATCTGGGCCTTAGCGGGCTGCAGCCACTGGCCCTGCTGCGCCTGGGCCTGGACCGGTACCGACACTGAGACGGGGCCCTGCTGGAAGGAGCGCTGGCCTGCCATCTTGGAGAGGGAGAGCGGGGACTTGGGTCGGCCGGCGTGCGGGTTATGGTGGTGCTGGTGGTGGTGGTGGTGCTGCATCGCCTCCTGCTGGTAGCGGGTGGAAGCGGCGGAGGCGGACTGGGGGCGGTACAGGGCGGCGCCTTCGGAGGTGGGGCTGGCTCGGTGGTACTGCGGCCCGCGACGGAGAGGCGAGGGTGGGGGGCTGAAGTGGTAGGAACCCCCTGATGGCGGAGGCGGTGGCTGGGTCTGCGGGTGGGGGTGAGGGGGGGAGACCGGGTGCTGGTAGTGGTGGGCCGGGGAGGTGTGGGTCGGGCTGGGCCGGAAGCCGCTCTGGTGGGTGGGCGAGAGGGAGGACGGCGAAGGGGACGAGCCGTAGCCCTGGCGCGTCGGGGACGACATGGAGGTGGGGCTGGGGCGCAGCTCGAAGGTCTGGCCCAGAGACGGGCCTCCGGACAGGTAAGGGGAGTCACGATGGCCTGGGGAGGGGGGCATGTTCTGGATGATGGGCAGAGCAGAGGGGCTGCAGCGGTTCCCGGCCACCATTACACCACTACTGCCCCCTAGTGGGCCGGCCTCCATATCGCGCTCCAGATAGTCGTCGTCCTCCTCAAACAGGTCCTGCACCGGCTCCATGTCCGCCAGCCGAGGACTGAGGACTGGCTCCATCGAGGACTGGCTCCGGATTGGCTCCTGTTGGTGTTGGTGGTGGTGGTGGCGTTCGGGCGTCCTCATTGGCTCCTGGTGGTGTTCGGGGGTTCTGGTTGGCTCCTGGGGAGGGGGAGGGGAAGGGGGCGGGTGGTCGAGGTCTTGCTGCTGGGCAACCTGCCGGCACTCCTCCTCCACGCGCTGGAAGAGGCGCTGGATCTCGCGGTTGCTGGGGCACAGGCGCATGGCTTCACTCAGGTCCTCCAGGGCTGCGTGGAACTGCCTGCAGAGGGGCGGCGGAGGTGAGGAGAGAGGAGAGGAGAGGAGAGGAGAGGGGAACGAGGGATAGAAGAGGGGGAAAGAGAAGAAAAAAAGAGGGATAGAGGCGAGATAAAGGGATATACAAAGAGAAACATAGAAAAGATAGAAGAGGGTACCATTACAACAAGGAGAAGAAGCAGGATGAAAATAAGGGCCGAAAAAGGGAAAGAGGGATGGAGAAGAGGGGAACAGAAACAGAGAAAAATAGACAAAAGAGGAAAAAAGGAATGAGAAGACAAAAGAGGTAAAGAGGAGAAGAGGGGAGGAGATTGCGAAACAGTGAGAGAGGAGTAGAGAAGGGTAAAAAAACAGCTTTAGTTGCGGTTGAGTACATAGCAACTTAGCACAACAGTGCACACAATACACTATTTCTGGAATCAGAGACCTATGGCTCATTCTTTTGAAACTCGGTTGTCAGTGGACCAGTGTTCATTCTCCCGACGTCCGTTGTAAATGCGTTCTATTGCAACAGATGGAGACGATACAAATGTCTGAAAAAAAATAATGTTTAGCAAACTCAGAGTACACAGAGGTGCTCAGAGTTTGAGTTTCGGAACCCCGAGTTGAGTACCCGTTCTTTTGAACTTTCCCGAGGCGGAGGTCTGGGTTTCCGACAACCGAGTTTCAAAAGAATGCACCGCAAGACTTCCAACCAAAGCTTCAATAATGTCCTCAGCTATATTTCCTTGTAAAAAAAGCCCTATTTTTTGTATCATAGTTTATTTTCAGCTACCTACCAGTAAAGAAGAATGAAATATTATCAGACTATATATTTCTGAAGATGTATGGAGGAACACAAAGTGGCATAAGGCAGAAATAAAGCTTGAGGGTGAAGGAACTCAGTATGAGAGAGTGAACTTCATGAGGGTGAGAGGTGACGTAGTAGAACCTTCAGAAGTATGCACATCCCACCTCGCTGAGGCCAGGTGCAGGACAAAGGAGTATCTGACAATAAAAAGAGTAGAAGTCTGCACTTCTGCAGCTCCGTTTTTAAGACCCAGCACGGTCTTCATCAGACACGTGAAGATGAAGATCCCAGCTGATGAAGACCCTACTGCGTCAAAACGTTGAATAACTTAGAGGGTGAAAAAGTGGATCGCACTCAGGTTCTTCTTTTCTTCTTCTTTTTTCTTTTTTTCACATAGCAGCAGAAGAATAGACAAACGTTTCTGCTGTTGCCTTCGTCAGTGTCTCACCTTCTAAGTTATTCAACTGGAGACGCACCACATGGAAGAGCGCGGTGTATCTGAACTACTACTTTTTCAAAACGTTGAATAAACCTTCAAAGCGGAGCTGCAGTGTGCAGACTTCTACTCTTTCTATTAGCAGGTGAAGTAAAACCTCCATGGTAGCATGGCAACACTATGACAGGCCTTCTACGACCTGCAGACTACTGGATGGCAAGTGCTCCACAGTAGTTTCAGACAAAAATACTATGACAGGCCTGCTACAGGAGAGCTTCCGCCTGTCTCTCTCCTGTTCAAAACACCGCTCCCACTAAGAAACCAGCCGGCATCAAAAAAACACTACCAAAGAACGTCACTGAGGAACTTCGAGAAGAGTTTTTGTTAGTAAGGTCACAGGATGACCACATGTGGTTTCCGAAAACAAAGCAAATATGATATGTAGCTAATAAAAAGTAAAAAAAAAAAAAAAAAGTGATGCTTGGCCCCGCCTTCGGCCCTTGTTTTGATTTGTCTTGTCTTTGTCTGTCCGTCTCTATGGTTACCTGCTGCTGCGCTTGGCGCGGGCCCGGGCGTAAAAGGCCTCGTACGATTTGGGTTTCAACTCTAGAGCCTTGCTGGCAAACTCCTCAGCCATCCCAAAGTCCTGCAAGCACAACAGGGCAGGGCGACAGTCATTCACAGGAGCCTTCACAGCGCTGCCCAGCACGCACACACACAGACACACACACACACTACCACAGATTCAAAGCACACACACACACTCTTGCGCACGCACACACACACACACACACAAACACACTTGCATGCAAGCATGCATGCACGCATGCACGCACGCACGCGCACACACACGCGCACACACACACACACACACACACACACACACACACACACACACACACACACACACACACACACACACACACACACAAATA
The DNA here is from genome assembly GCF_034702125.1 of Engraulis encrasicolus. Lineage (NCBI taxonomy): Eukaryota > Metazoa > Chordata > Actinopteri > Clupeiformes > Engraulidae > Engraulis > Engraulis encrasicolus. The sequence continues at coordinate 36,518,175 of NC_085858.1, read as the reverse complement.
GGCAACGAAGCATCAGGCACACACACAAATAGGCAATGAAACATGTTCAACTAAAATTGACAATATGAATGTTTGGAGAGTGAACAAACCCGTACACATGAACATACACATGAATACAGACCAACACACATGAACAAGTGTATACTTATAAATGCATACAAACAGAGAAAAGTGACGGTGAAAACATGTCAAATGTTTTTCATATACATGTACATCATGTGGTAAACTAAAAAGATACTATACGTAATGCTGTGCAAATGAACACGCACATACACAAGCACACATACCATTCACACACCGATACACACACACACACACACACACACACACACACACACACACACACACACACACACACACACACACACACACACACACACACACACACACACACACACACACACACACACACACACACTACACACAATACACGCAAACAGCTGATAAATACACATGAGACAAGTAACATGTAAACACCTTACAGTACGGTATGTATATGCATTGAAGGACAAGACACAGACATACGAATATAGCCAGCCAAACATACAGTAACCACACAGGTGTAGGACACACACACGGCCTCCTAGACAGCAATAGTCGGACTCTTTCTACAGTCGCTACCACCACCAACATCAGCTCGGAGACACAACCCTTCCTCTGCCACAGCAACCAAAGGAGAATAACAGCAACAAAACGGAAGTCAAAAGACAATGAAAACGCTAAATAAACATAAAAAAAGTATGTTCAACCCAAATCTAACCAAACTAAAATTATGACAGATGGCAGAAAGAAATGATAATGCTGATCTAATGGATACTATTAGATTGTATACATCATTGAGGGATGAAATTGACCTCTGTATTCCTTGTCAGTCATCTGCAGTAGACATGGTCTTTACTGTAAACCCACCGTGACAAGCAATACAGTAGGAGTTTTTAAAACAAAAAGTAATTTTAGGATTCTACAGACAAGCGACTAACAAAGGAAACCGTGCTTGAAGAACGAGATAAGAACAGACACTTTTCTTCAGTCACTGACTGAAAATGTCACTCTAAAACACGTGTGAGAGTTAAATGCCCGTGTGAGTCTTTGAGTGCCTGTGTGAGAATCCTGACTGAGGACGTCAATGTTGTTGGTTTTTTTTGACAACATATAAAAGATGCTGCAACAGTGACATCTGAAGAAGAGAAGAGGACAGTCAAGGCAATCAGAGATAGAGGGCCAGAGACAGACAGGAAGAAGGATAGATGAGAAGAGATAGAGAGACAGAAAGAAGGACAGATGAGAAGAGACAGAGAGACAGAAAAGGAGCGAGAGAAACAGAGAAGAGGAGAGAGACAGACAGACAGACGAGGGGAAAGAAAGACAAAGAAAAGAAACACAGAAAGAAGAGGGTGAAAGGAGAGAGAGGGAGGGAGAGAGGGTGAAGAGAGTTCAAAATACGTCGAGAAATGCTAAAACAAAAGAGAGACGCACGTTCATTTTCCGACGGCAGCGTGAGAGGTTGAGCAGCAGGGAGACTTTGAGCTCCCTGAAGGTCTTGAGGTCCTCACTGAAGCCCTCGCGGGGGAACTTCTTCAGGGCATACTGATACCGCTGGGCAGCCTCCTTCACCTTGCCCTTCTGCAGAGGGACACACACACACAGACAAATACACATACACATATACACACACACACACACACACGCGCGCGCATGCGCACACACACACAGACAAAGACACACACACAGACACAGACACACACACACAGACACAGACACACACACACACACACACACACACACACACACACACACACACACACACACACACACACACACACACACACACACACACACACACACACACACACACACACACAAATGCATGATCATGTATAAACAGGAACACTTTGCAGATGTCATACTGTATGTGCAATACCTGGTAGTCAGATGGGAAACGAAATCCTTTACCATTTTACCAGCCTGATTTCTCAGAATTCCGAGGATTGGAAACAAATCTTTGGGACACGAAATCAGTGTCTGTTTCACAGATTTTTACCAAAATTCTGTGCAATGGTCACGGAAGTGTTTTCCGTGATGGATTCAAGGAAGTGCTTTCTATATTCCCCCAGCACTACGTTTAGTCAGTCTATCATTAGAACATTGATACCAAATTCTAATACTAAACAAAATACTGGAACCTTGCTAATATTGTGTCCACTTGCATACAGACAAGTTGTAGCAGTGAAGATGGTCATAGCAGTGATGAAGGCTCACCTTGTAGAAGCCATCTCCCTCCTCCATGAGTTTGCTGAGCAGCACGATCATGATGTCTGGCTTAGAGGTGGCCATCGCCCACGTCGCTGGACCTGCCGCCAAACAAGGTGCATGATGGGTAAGCATACTGGTTGCCCGAAGCAACGCAGAATCAGAATCCTCAGAATCCTCTGAACCAGAACTTAGAACTAACTACTTAGAACATTCTTAGAACATACTTATGAACTGGCCCTTTGGGGGCAGATGGAGCCTAGGCCTCTTTGTGACATCACCCAGGGGGTGTGTCGTGATTGGTAGCTGGGCGCTTAGCGGCAGGAAGGGCAATCGGAAGGTAAGGAGAGAACAATGTGAGCTGATAAGAGCAGTCAGCTATTATGTGTACCGCCACTCTATTCTCCACTTCTCACGAAACTCTCCAGGCCCTCAGGTCTGCTGTTTCCAGCAGTATAAATAATATTTATAATAATTATTATAATTATTTATCGAAGGGTTCTTTCTATAGGTAAGTAGGCCCACTGTATACCTTTTACTGTACAAAATATAGATGGATGTGTATGGATAGATATCTGAGGCTAGTAGCTGGAAAAAAAGAAGATATGGGATGGCTGAATGAAGAAGTCATTAGTACATACAAAACTAACATTACATGTTTGTTAACCTACAAGACTTAGTATCAGTAGGATTTCTTGGTTGGCCATTTCTTGTTTTTGTTGTTATTCCCCGGAATTTTGTCCCTTCAAGGTTCCCATAGTTCAGTCTACAAGGATACCACTTAGTATCAGCTATATCCTAATTTCTCTGGTGTCAGCAACACAGAAGAATAGCCATAGAAACCATAGAAACAGCTGGCCAATCCAAGGCCATGCAGACCAGCAGCATTCACAACATGCAATTCTGCAGTTTCCCCAGCAGGGGGCATGCATGCAGCACACTGATGGAGATGTCAACACATGTACGTGTACAGTCATCTAAGTCAAGTCCAGAAATCCCCACTTTTGCCACCGCATCTAATGCACACATTAAATTCTTTTTCATAGTGTGCAGGATGCAGTGTGGCTAGTGAATGATTTGGGACGCAGCCTCCACATGCACATCTTCAAGTTCCAGAATGCTGGTGGACTTCCAGAATAAAGTGAAGTAGCCAATGACAGATTCACTTTTGCAGGCATGAATGCACCAATGGATGACACCCAAGCAAGCTGTAGATAACACCGCATCCACATAGACCAGACCACAACCAAAATACAAATTAAATAGAGTCTGTCTCTCTCGCTCTCTTCCGCTTTACAAAGAGGCGGGATGAGACCCCCCGAAGCCCAGGGAGAGTCCACAAATATACAGCACAGGCCCAGATAGATAGATAGGGAACAGGACAACACAGAGAGGACACACTGGGTTGAGGGGATCGGACTGGGCTTGGACAGACACGGAGACTGGGGTTTACCTCCTCGTGCTCGACTGGGAAGGGTCTGACATCCTGGTTACGGAGGGCAGAGGGTAGCGGGATGTGAGCAGGGTCAGTGGAGGGTCAGAGGGGAAAGGTCAGGAGATGGGGGGGGGGGGGTCATGGATAGTTAGGTGTGAGTCGTGTTAGGGGGGGGGTGATGACAGAGATGGACAGGAGAGAGAAGCCACACACACACACACACACACACACACACACACACACACACACACACACACACACACACACACACACACACACACACACACACACACACACACACACACGTTCACCGCCACAAGATAAGAACATCCCAGAGTCACCAGAGGATGGTCAGAATGTGAATGTGTGTTTGTGTGTGTATGTGTGCATGTGTGTGTGTGTGAGTGTCACAGAGAGAAAGATGGATTGAATTGGGGATGGGAAGAGAGCACAAAAAGCAGCAATGAGAACTAAGAGCAGGATCAGATGAGAGAGAGAGAGAGAGAGAGAGAGAGAGAGAGAGAGAGAGAGAGAGAGAGAGAGAGAGAGAGAGACTGACAGAGTGAGAAAGAGAAAGAGACAGGAAAGAGGGAAAGATAGAGGGATGGGGAAGTTGGAAGAAGAGAGACAGGCAGGCCAGTAACAGCAGAAGCAGTGCTAGTGCAGAGGCAAGCAAGCAGCACCAATAGCTTTAGCATTACTGCTAACAGCTAGCACTAGCATAGCATCTAGCGGTATAGCTAATACACAACACTGTTAGCTGGAAACAGGAGACAAATAGGACAATCTTATAACAATATATGTGATGGGTTACTCCACGAGGGTATTCCACAGTGGTGTCAATATGGACGATAGTCATTTCTGAGCATTCAGATGATTTCTGAGGCCATTTCGAGCTAAAGCTGTCAAATGAAATGTCTTTGATAAACAGCTCAACCGGCTCCCTGTAGCAGGGGCTTTCGTAATTGCCAATGTTAGCGTGTCCGTGTGCAGCTATTCTTCCCCAAGTGTTCTATTTAAATCAAAAAGTTTCGACCACGTTGAGACACTAATGGGAGTCTCTCTTTTTCTCCACCTCCCTCTCTTCGTCTGAGCTCTCTGTTTTTGTTATTATTTCTGCTTGCCACACTGCCAAAACCGAAAAGAGATACTGTTCTCTAGGTTCTCTCTCTCTCTCGCACACACATTTATCTCTGCACTCTTTTTTCTTTCATTCATCAACTTTGTCTTGCCTTTCTCTCTAATACAATCTTGGCCCTCTATTCTTTCACCCCCCAGGTTCCATCTCGTACCCCCTAGTTCTATCCCTCCTCACCTTCTAGAGCTTCTTGAGCAGAGTCAGTGGTGTAGTCTACGTAGAACGCGGGTATACGGAGTATACCCACTTCTAAATTTCTGGGATTTCAGTATACCCACTTAAAATTGATTGGTCCATTGTTTTGAATAGCACAAGTATATACAGTATACCCACTTCAGAAAATGCTCAAATATACAGTATACCCACCATAAAAAAGTAAACTACACCACTGAGCAGAGTGACCACCATGGCAGGTTCAGGGCCCTCCCTACACACACGCACGCACGCACACACACACACACATTAACAGAGCGGAGACGTACCGATCTTGGCTCCCTTTTTGAGTAGTGCGACCACCACTGATGTGTTTCTGCAGCCCACGGCGCGGTCCAGAGGCCTCATGCCGCTGTGGTCCACATGCTCGATCATGGCCCCGTGCTCCACCAGGAACTGCACCTGAGGGGGAGAGGAGGGCAACATGGCATCATACCAGACCGTTAAGATAACACACCAATTTGACGGGGGGGCGCTGTGGCGCAGCACAATAAGCCCCCCACATTTGGGCTTGCATGGGGACCCGGTTCGAGTCCAGCCTGGGTCATATCCCGATCCTTCCCTGTCTCTCTGACCCATTCACTTCCTTTCACCGTCTTCGACTGTCCTGTCAAATAAAGGCATAAAAGCCCCAAAAACAATATTCAAAAATAAAAAAATAACACATCAATTTAAACCGTCTTTTGTCGTTTGTGCAGCATAACTTTGCATGTTAACTCGTGCTCCACAATGCCCTCTGACGACAGGTTAGATTTAGGCATGGTTTTGGTCAGGGCACAATTTAGCCACAATTTTGCAATTCACAATTTTGTTTCACTGTTCTTGGTAAAAGTAAAGCGGCACAGGTAATAGTGCGGAAACGGTGCCAGCCTTTTTAAGGCCCCTAGGGCCGCCGCTGAGTATATGAATGTTTTGGGGAATTCATATATCCAGTTAAAAAAAAAACAAACAAAAAACTGTTTCTGTAAGCGTGGTTTTAGCTCAATAGAACTGATATCGTTAAAACAGTAGATTTAAGACAGCAATATCTGCATGTTTTTTAAAAACCATAACGTGCTTGCCTGGCAACCAGCCAATAGCGTGGTGGGTGATTCCACATTCCCCATCAATTTCCTCAGTCTGTTCCATTGACGTAACAACTGAGATTTCTTTTATCTACGTGTCATGTAAAGGAAATAAAAAGTATAAACGGATAAAACATACCCGGTTTAAAAAATATTCGCATTCGTATCACTAAGGCCTTACGGCACATTAAAAAACGTGTTTACAGTCCATTGTGAAGATACAGTATGTACTGTAGCCTATGCGTAAACCTGTTTTCCTGCACCACAGACCACATTGCACTAGAGATCAGACTGCACATTAGATACCATTGGGTCTGTGGTATAATAGTGGAGAATAAGGCCCCAGGAAAAGAACATTTGTACAGTTTAATGAAGACAGATCAGTCTAAAACCACGTCCTCCTTTTAGTCATTACCGTCACTTTATATGATCGATTCCACCATTTCAGCCAGTAAGTTACAGGTGCCAACTATCCCTTTTACCCAGGGTTTCTCCCCAAATCCAGACCCATTTGAGTAATTGCCTGCAATTCAGAAGGTCTAATCCTCTCTATTATTAATACTCTAATCAATATCTTTGACTGCCGCCACAGAAAGATTCTGCTGCTGTAATGCTGGCAGGTACGAGTATGAGTATGAGTAAGTGCTGTCGTACTTGCCTCAAGTGAGCACTGCCAAGGCTTTCAGACACGATAGACGCTGAAATAATATATCTGAAAAACCCTGTTGCCATTTGGCAATCTCCTTAGGACGCTAACAGAGATGTAGCCCCAGAAAACTATTACGTCCACTTGCACAGCATAATTGCTAATGATCAGTACTGTACAACAGCACAAGCATTTCATGCCCGATTATCTCTGCATAATGGTATAAATGGTAGAAAAATGGTGACAGGATAGCATTTCAGACGAAACAAGGAACCAATCTGCTCAACAGCAGCAATTTGGGATTCAGCATCTTGCTCAAACATATACCAATGGGGTTAGGCAGGTCGAGGTCGAACTCATAACTTTTCAATTGTCTAATACAGTTGTTCTCAAACTACTGTACTGGTGGGCCT
>NC_085858.1:36478516-36481016 GCF_034702125.1 Engraulis encrasicolus | reverse complement strand
ACTATTTTCAGTCTAAACTCGATTATGACGACATGTGTAGTTACTGCACTTTGCCTTTACAGGGCAGCACTGTGAAGTCTAACCGCGCGAATAGACCAGGTGCGATGCGATTCAAGCGACAGAGTGCAGCAGCAAGCGATACGAGCGATTGAGGAGACTAGAGTATGTCCGTACAGGCAGAAGGCAAAGCATTCAAGCATTCCCATTGGCTGTGGTCACTGACCTCTATACAGTCATTGGCTGTCGCGGCTTGTCGCCGAACCGCGTCATAGAAAGTTGAAAAGATTTCAACTTCAAACTGTTGCGCTCGTCTCGCAAATCGCTCTAGTCTCCAGAATCGCCTTTGTCGCGCGACTCAACACAAAGTCAATTACTTCCGTCGCTCGCCTCGCTCAGATCGCCGCTGGTGTATTTCTGCGGTAATACAGCTATAGTGATGTGCATATAGGCTTATATTGCACCTTTTCCATATTGCTGAGGGTTCTGCTGCTGATGAAGGGCATGCTGTCCGAAACGTTACATTAAAAAAAGAGCAACGGGAGCTTGGTGTCGCAGACTTTTCTTTCAGTTTTTCATGGTATTTTTGCTGGTCCTGCACCCAATCTTTTTGAGACGGATGTGCATGTTTTTCTCTTTTTGACTGAGGGTTCTGCTGCTCCCAAGTTATTTTTAGACTCCGCAGTAAGGGAGGCGGTGCAAACTTCATAGAAAGTGTAATAATACATGTCTTCTATACAATGTGAAGACAACTTCATATAATGCTGCCACCCCCCCGCAGAAGAAGATCGGCGACGCCGCGTTTGCCTGCATGCGCCCAAGAGATGGAACGCCCTCCCCATCGAGATCCAATCAGCCACCTCCGTCGACTCCTTTAAGAAGCAGCTGAAGACCCACCTCTTCATCCTTGCCAACTCCTAGCTGCCAAGGCGTCATAGTGTCCCAGCTGCCGCAGCGCCCTTACTACTCGCCACAAGCCCTGGCAGGGGGCTCCCCTAGGTAGCCGCTGGTCTCTGCCTGAGGTTTCTTCCTGACTATAGGGTTTTTTTTTCTCAGACCTCACTGAGCTTTTTTTTTTTCCCCTTACAAACTATGAATCAAGCGAAAGGGAGTTTTTCCTCACCCCTGATGCCACCAGGGGCCGCACCTGAGCGCCCAATCTCTGTGTGACTATCTATGACTTATGATAGGCCCAGCCACTATGGACCTTACACATCTAAGAATCCTGGTCCTATCCTACGTTGACCTTATGACTCTACATTCTCTGTCTATCTCTTCTTCCTCTGCCTTCCTGCTTTTTCTGCCTCTCCTCTATACCTCTCCTTTTAAATCTATCTCTAAAAATGTTTTTTTTTTCCATTTGTTAAGCACTTTGAGTTACATGCCTTGTATGACACAGTGCTATACAAATACAATTATTATTAAATTATTATTATTATAATGACCCAGAGGAGAAAGCACGGAGGAAAGAAATGACACAGATATGATAGGAAGGAGAGAAAAAGAAAAAAGAATAGCCTGGAGAGACTAAATGGGTGAATACGAGTATACGCTGTGTCTTTAAGGAGAGGAAGGGAAAGAAGCAAGAAATAGCTCTCTAACTGTTGTATCAGATCTGTGAGATATGGGTTCTTTTATCTGTGTTAATCAGTGTGTGCAGGCCTGTGTGGCTATGCCTATTTGTAATTTTTGTCTCCTTGTGTGTGCACGTGTGTGTGACACAGTGGAGAAGAGAAGAAAGAGAGAGAGGAGAGAGAGACAGGACTAGAGAGACATTTGAAAGGCGGACTGTGTTTCTGTGCTGCAGGGCTGTTCTTCTCCTGCCTCCTCTCCTCTCCTCTCCTCTCCTCTCTTCTCCTGCCTCCTCTCCTCTCCTCTCCTCTCCTCTCCTCTCCTCTCCTCTCCTCTCCCCTCTTCTCCTGCCTCCTCTCCTATCCTCTCCTCTCCTCTCCTCAACCCTCCTCTCCTCTCTTCTTCCGTCTCTCCCCTACTCTCCCCTACTCTCCTCTCCTCTCCTCTCCTCTCCTCTACCCTCCTCTCCTCTCCTCTACCCTCCTCTCCTCTCCTCTCCTCTCCTCCTCACAGCTTTAAATAACTCCCTCTCTACACATGGTCACCGCCTCTCTCACATCACACACAGTACACACACGCACGCACACTCACACACACACTCACACACACGCACACACACACAAATGCAATGTGCCCTTCCTATGAAATTACCTCCACCCCAAAAACAGCCTATATGAACACACACACACACACACACACACACACACACACACACACACACACACACACACACACACACACACACACACACACACACACACACACACACACACACACCGTAAAATATACCCTTCCAATGAAATGACCCTGGTCCCAAAATGACAACACACACACACACGCACGCACGCACGCACGCACGCACACACACACACACACACACGCACGCATACACACGTATGCATTGCACCACAGCAATCTAAACAGAACTGAA
>NC_085858.1:36466016-36473516 GCF_034702125.1 Engraulis encrasicolus | reverse complement strand
GTGTTAGCATCAGTTGCCACGTGATGATGATGATGATGATGATGATGGCGATTTGGTTACGAGGCATTGGGATTGGCTGTCAGAAGCCGTCAATCAAAAAAACAAACAAGCGGTCCAAACTCACCTGCCACGGAGTTGGGGCGGGGCATGAGGTAGAGGGGGATGGAGTGGGCGGAGTGGGAGGTGCCGTGGTGATGCTCCAGGCTGCGCTCGGGGATCTTGTTGAGGCTGTAGGTGGAGGCGGCCATGTTCTCGTCCACGCGGTACAGGAAGGAGTCGCCCCCGATGCCCATGCCCCCCATGCCCAGCCCCATGCTCCCCGAGCCCATGGCCTTCTGGGTCTGCCAGAGCTTCAGGCTGCTGCCGCGGCTGCCCTCGCCACCACCGTGCTTACCCCCGCCACGCTCCGCATTCTCAGAGTAGCTGGTCAGGGTGGCTGTGTAACGAAGGAGTGGGAAGAAGAGGAAGGAAGGTTTGGAGAGAGAGAGAGAGAGAGAGAGAGAGAGATAAAGAAAGGAATGGAAATTGAGAGAGAGAGAGAGAGAGAGAGAGAAAGGGAGAGAGAGAGAGAAGGAGAGAGGCATGGAGGGAGAGAGAGAGATGGATGAATGAGTTAGTCAGCATTGGTGTGAACAGAAGCGCATACACACACACACACACACACACACACCATTAACAGCAAAACATTATTTATCTGGCTGGCTGATGAAATAAGAGGAAAAAGAGAAAAAGAGAAAAGGAGAGACAAATAAGCAGGGAAGTCTTCATAGTAAGATGTAGAGCAGTTTCATGTATAGTTATTATGATTGTTAGAGAATGACAATTATTCTGCATACAAAAAAGCTTCAGTGAGTTTCCTAATAGTTCCTCTTGATGTGTAGTAGTAGAGAAGGGACTGTGTTGCTTCGATATCGATGACGTACTTAGGCCAGCGATTTGATTACTTTCGATACTCAATGATCAAAAGTTCATATTGTTTTTATTTTACAGGCTTGGCTTAAGTGTGAAATGTTGAATACAGTAAATGAACAAAAGCTGAACTATCTACAGGCGTTTTATTTGAGGAACATTATTATCACACTCAGTATTATTATTACTGTATGAGCAAAATAAAATGCCTCAATGAATGAGTGAAATAAAAACAAAAATCGATTTATCGTTTAAGAACGATTATTTGATTCTCTAGTGGACAAATCAATAAATTGAGTCGCCGGCCGTAAGATCGATGCATTGATACAAAGCGATTATTATTTACAGCCCTACTACAGTATGTGCAGTATAATATACTCAGATCCCTGCTTATAGTGTACAAGGTACTGAACTCACTAACCGCAAGCTCAGCCTCAAACTTTTTTCAGAGAGGAGGAGGAGGAGGAGGAGGATGTGTGTGTGTGTGTGTGTGTGTGTGTGTGTGTGTGTGTGTGTGTGTGTGTGTGTGTGTGTGTGTGTGTGTGTGTGTGTGTGTGTGTGTGTGTGTGTGTGTGTGTGTGTGTGCGTGTGTGTGTGTTTGCGTGTGTGTGTGTGTGTGTGTTTGCGTGTGTGTTTGCGTGTGTGTTTGCGTGTGTGTGTGTGTGTGTGTGTGTGTGTGCGTGTTTGTGTGTGTGTGTTAGAGTGTGTATGCGTGTTTGTGTGTGTGTGTGTGTGTGTGTGTGTACAGTCGGTTGTGCGTGTGTGTGTGTGTGTGTTTATGTGTGTGTTGAGGTGATGAGGAGGTGTGTATTACTCTGAGGGGAGATGAATGTGCCGGCTTGCTTTGGCACCTTTTAATAACCTGAGAAAATGACTCCAGCTCAGGTGAGACTCCATGAACCGAGACACACACAACTATACACACTAGGAAAAGTACACAACTACACAATCACAACCATATACAATACACACCTACCGGTACATGCTTACAGTAATAAACTACCACACAACCACACACAAAATGACATGCATAGCAATACACTACAACAAAGGCACACACAGTTCACACACTAACTGTGATATTGGTGTGATACAAGTGTGACATTTCATGAGAGAGTGTGTACATGCGATTGTGTGACTAAGTGGAAAAGCACTGAGGATATGCAAATAGTGTGTGTGTGTGTGTGTGTGTGTGTGTGTGTGTGTGTGTGTGTGTGTGTGTGTGTGTGTTAGAGCGTGGCTCGGGCCGGGTTTTTTTGTCCGAGCCCGGCCCTCAGCCGACAGAAAAGTGATCAACCCCGACCCGAGCCCGAGACTAATTAAAATGTTTGTGTCCGAACCCGTCCGAAGCCCGAGACCACTGTAATAACAACAGAACCTGTGCGCAAGCAATATTTTCTATGTGGCCTCCTTCATACTCAAAATAGCACGTGATAAATAGCCAGGATAGGCAACTAGGATGAGGCAATTTGCTGTAGCCTAATTTAGTTATGCACGCATAGTAAGTATAAACACACACATACATGTGACAGCGCACCTTATGTTTCTTTCGGTTAGACCAGAGATGTTGGATGCTGTGATCAAATGCATGGGAGGGGCGTGAGAGGATAAGAAAGGCGAAAACTAACGAATACGGTTTGGATGCAGTCAGCGCGGCTATGGACGCATTTGTTACGTTACTGTTAGTGCAAATAAATCCCCGCGATGCCACTCCTTGTCGTTAAGAAGGATGGGCTATAAGTTCACCCCGAAGAACAGTAGCCTGTTCGGCCCTCCAAGAGAATGTCATTTCCCCTGATGTCCATGCGGTCAATATAAAATCAGGAAAGGTTGCACGCGCATAGTTACAACTGTAGGCTACAGTAAAAGTGACAAGAATTAAGAACCTACGTGAAGGACATGAAATGTCACAGCGGACAAAGTAGTAACAGGAAACCTCTTCGCCCCTACCTTAGGCAACTCCACGTAGCGTGTGCGTCTTCTTTAATCCATATTATGCTCCTTGCTACCCCTTGCTGGAAATCCTTGGCGAGCAATGCAGTGACAAACTTCGTCATTTTATGTTCAACATTTAAGACAGCACCGAAGGCATGCTAAAACATGGCCTACACTAGGCCTACAACAAAAGACCACGCGTTCACTGACAACTGTATTTGGCGCTTATTAAGAAAGCAAGTTGACTCGGCATTCCTGCTCGGCTGACTGGGAGTGAGCGTCCATGTTGCCACTGGTAACTGGCGCGTGCATACAGCCAATAATAATCACTCGCACGAGTAGCCTACCAACATTTTCATTTATGCATATTCAATTACTTATTTTTTAATCACAAAACTGCCGTTTGCATGAACTGAAACGTTTCCTCTGATTGCTTACAATTTTCACAATGTCTGTTTGGTTCAAGCCCGAGCCCGACCCGAGTCCGACAGATATTCTATTTTTTTTGTCCGAGTCCGGCCCGGCCCGTCGGGTTCCGACCCGGCCCGTCGGGCTTCGGTCGGGTTGCCCTGCTCTGGTGTGTGTGTGTGTGTGTGTGTGTGTGTGTGTGTGCGTGCGTGCGCGGGTGTGTGTGTTGGTAACTGGTGGCACAAACGACATCAAACCTGCCGTGCAGCCCCACCAGCCGGAGACGACAAAATCATAACAGTGGACACACAACAAGCTGCAGTACAGAAACAATGTTTTAATTAACTGTGTGAAACCGTATTTTTGAGTTCTACTTGTAATACATGATGTGTATTGGTAGTGTGTGCATGAGAGAAAAAAAACCCAACAGTGTGTGTGTGTGTGTGTGTGTGTGTGTGTGTGTGTGTGTGTGTGTGTGTGTGTGTGTGTGTGTGTGTGTGTGTGTGTGTGTGTGTGTGCGTGCGTGCGAACGATGAACCTGCCCCTAAGTGTATTTTCACACATAATTCCGTTGCCTCTGGCAACCCAGCTGTTGAGTACTCACATGTGTGTGTGTGAAATTCACAAATCCCTTGCTTTACTTTGAACTCTACTTTCCCTGATGAGAGAGAGAGAGAGAGAGAGAGAGAGAGAGAGAGAGAGAGAGAGAGAGAGAGAGAGAGAGGAGAGAGAGAGAGAGTATGTGTTGTGTGTGTGTGTGTGTGTCTGTGTGTGTGTGTGTGTGTGTGTGTGTGTGTGTGTGTGTGTGTGTGTGTGTGTGTGTGTGTCTGTGTGTGTGTGTGTGTGTGTGTGCGTGCACGTGTGTATGTGTGCGTATGTGTATGTGTAGGCTCATGCATGTTTCCCCCAGCCTGACCTATGATGCCGCTGTCCCTGTGTGTGTCTGTACGTGTCTGTACGTGTGTGTGTGTGTGTGTGTGTGTGTGTGTGTGTGTGTGTGTGTATGTGTGTGTGTGTGTGTGTGTGAGTGTGTGTGAGTGTATGTGTGTGTGTGTGTGTGTGTGTGTGTGTGTGTGTGTGTGTGTGTCTGAGCCTGACCTATGATGCCGCTGTCCCTGCTCTCCAGCGTGGACGTGGGGCTGGTGATGGAGCCGTAGGCGCTGCAGTCCCGGTTCCCATGGTGCATTGCGGGTCCGGGCGGCAGCGTGGAGCAGGGGCTGCCAGCAGGGGGCGACGCTGTGCTACTGGCCAGGCTGGAACACGGGCTGATACGCTGGCTCACCAACATGGCCTGACGGGGAGAGGAGAGAGAGAGAGAGAGAGATACAGTAAGTATACATATACACATACATGGGCTAATACGCAGGCTCATCAACATGGCCTGACATGGGAAGTGTGGGTGTGTGACTGACAGGGTGTAGACGAGAGAGAGGGAGGAGGAGAGAGAGAGAGAGAGAGAGAGAGAGAGAGAGAGAGAGAGAGAGAGAGAGAGAGAGAGAGAGAGAGAGCGTGTGTTTGTGTGTGTGTGTGTGTGTGTGTTTGTGTGTGTGTGTGTGCGTGTGTGTGTGTGTGTGTCTGCGCGCGTGTGTGTGTGGTCAGACATGGGTTTTGAGGAAGGAAAAAGGGACAGCAATGGCATTAGAAACAGTAGAACCAGTGCTGCTCAGCTTTTCCAAAACCTTCATCAATCTGTCACACAAAAGCACTTACAGCCATCAGGAATGGCTCCTTCATGAGGATAGGGTGTTTGTGTGTGTGTGTGTGTGTGTGTGTGTGTGTGTGTGTGTGTGTGTGTGTGTGTGTGTGTGTGTGTGTGTGTGTGTGTGGTGTGTGTGTGGTGTGTAATTTCTACGTGGCTATACATATTTCATATTCTCACAGACTGAAAAATACTTAAATACACATATAAATGGTCTCACATTAATGTGTCATACTTTCCCTTAAACCACGGAAACACACCCACACACAGACACACACAGACAGACAGACAGACAGACAGACAGACAGACAGACAGACAGACAGACAGACAGACAGACAGACAGACAGACAGACAGACAGACAGACAGACACACACACACACACACACACACACACACACACACACACACACACACATTTCAGTCACATTGACAAGCATTTCATATCAAACACCCAAATTCCCTACCCTTGTCCGATGGAAAACATAGGACAGATACACACAGCAAAAAGAAAGCTGGAAAAAAAATCCCAAATAATATACCAATTCCAATATTGAAATGAATACCAACACTTCAACTATTCTATGCTATGTCTGAGGTACTGTACTGTGATGTCTTGTGTGGAGTGGATGGTTGTATATTTGCAGTAGACTAATGTGTTTGAGCAGGGGCAGAGCTATGGTGCCTCTGGGCCCCAGGGCTCTCCCATAGTGTTGGTGGGGGGGCCCTATTATGACCTTCGCAGGCTGCATGAGGGTCCCTATCAGTGTTTTGTCCTGGGGCTCTGTGTGCAATTGTTCCGCCCTTGTGCTGAAGGTAAAACACACACACACACACACACACACACACACACACACACACACACACACACACACACACACACACACACACACACACACACACACACACACACACACACGGTCTCCCTGATAAGAATCTGCTGACGCAGGTTTCACCCCCTCCCAGGAAACGATCCTATTTTACGCCTTGTGATGACTGAGGCGATTTTTCTGCTCTGAGGACCATGTGTTATGTAAGGTAATAAATACTAATTCATTTAATGCAGCAGAAATAAGCAGCATCACCGCCGCAAAGCCTCTCTGTGTGTGTGTGTGTGTGTGTGTGTGTGTGTGTGTGTGTATGTGTGTGTGTGTGTGTGTGTGTGTGTGTGTGTGTGTGTGTGAGTGTGTGTGTGTGTGTGTGTGTGTGTGTGTGTGTGTGTGTGTGTGTGTGTGTGTGTGTGTGTGTGTGTGTGTGTGTGTGTGTGTGTGTGTGTGTCCACAGCATTTGAGTTCATAAATAATAATTCACTTAATTCAGCATGAATAAATAGCAGAACTGTAAAGCCTTAAGAAGCAGACACATCC
The DNA here is from genome assembly GCF_034702125.1 of Engraulis encrasicolus. Taxonomy (NCBI): domain Eukaryota; kingdom Metazoa; phylum Chordata; class Actinopteri; order Clupeiformes; family Engraulidae; genus Engraulis; species Engraulis encrasicolus. Next base: position 36,467,199 of record NC_085858.1, on the reverse strand, counting down.
TTCTGGGTGGGTAAGTGGCTGAAAATGGGCCTTGTGCATGTGTGTGTGTATGTGTGTGTGTGTGTGTGTCTGTGTGTGTGTGCGTGTATGTGTATTTGCGTGTGTGTGTGTGTGTGTGTGTGTGTGTGTGTGTGTGTGTGTGTGTGTGTGTGTGTGTGTGTGTGTGTGTGTGTGTGTGTGTGCATGTGCATGTGTGCGTGACTTCAGCTGTGTGGTGGTGGGTTTATCGATCAGCCACTGGTTCTTTCCCGGCCCCTGTTACCGCAGAGCAGCCGCCCAGAGTGAGTCCTGCACACCGCATCTAGCAGTGACAATTCAACACTCACAGAACAGGACAAACACACCATGGAACAGTGTGAAATTCCAGACAAATATCACATTTCTATGGAGTGTAGAGTTGGTCGCACTCTGCAAGTGTTAAAGGGACACTGTGCAGGAAATGGTCAAAAAAGGTACTGCAACTATGCTGCTCATTGAAACTGGGCAGCCTATTGCCAAATTTGATCTTCACATGAAAGTTTACTAAGTAATAAACACATGTTTTCTAGTATGATCCAAGTAGAGTCCTTTTTGCAGCTAAAAATGGCTATTTTTGGAAATTCAAAATGGCGGACCATGGAGAAGATCCCCTTTTTCATGTATGAAAAGTGCAATTTTTCCAGTCATAATGAATACTTAGAATTTGATGGTGGTGGTAAGTATTCATGAAAAAGGTAACATTAGTGAATGGGCAGCATGAATTCTGGAAATAAACAACTCAGACAGTGTCCCTGCAACAAACACTGCAACATTGCCACAAAAAATTACTGCTGAGCAGCAGCCATGAGCAGCGATGCACAAGGCAAAAGAACACTGGCTCTCAACAGTGTATTTACCACAGTAGGTACAGTGGAATAACTCTGCCCCACAAAGGCAAAGTGCAGTAACTACATATTTTCTCAAAATCGAGTTAAGACTGAAAATGGTCTTCAATACACCTCCTTGATCTTGTGACAAAGACTTATGGACCGAATGTGTCAAATTTGCAGTCACTACAATATCCAACCTGATACCAAGACTTTGAAGGCATTTTTCTCTGTGTCAATGTTGCCATTGTTACTGCACTTTGCTTTTGTAGGGCAGAACTGGCCTATGAACTCTCTAAGATCATGCACTAGTGCAATGTCTGAATGCGTACAGTACT
>NC_085858.1:36443516-36446016 GCF_034702125.1 Engraulis encrasicolus | reverse complement strand
GAACAGACACTCAAAAACACACGCACACACACACACACACAGACACACACACACACAACCACAACCACACACACACACACACACACACACACACACACACACACACACACACACACACACACACACATACACACAACTGATACGGGAAGAGGGAAGACAGAGCGACAAGGAAAGGAGACAGAGAGACAGAGAGACAGAGAGAGAGAGAGAGAGAGAGAGAGAGAGAGAGAGAAAGAGAGATAGATAGAGAAAGAGAGAGAGAGAGAGAGTGGAGAGGAGACATGAAGTGGAGTGATGCTCCCAGTTAAACTGGGATAATTACACACAAGCCCTCAGAGGGGAAAAAAGGAAAAAAGAAAAACATGAAGAGTAGAAAAAAAGAGGAAAGAGAGAACTTGCTTACATGGCAGATAATCTGACACCGGGCTTAGGGGACTTGGAACAGGGAGAGAGAGAGAGAGAGAGAGAGAGAGAGAGAGAGAGAGAGAGAGAGAGAGAGAGAGAGAGAGAGAGAGAGAGAGAGAGAGAGAGAGAGAAGGCAAGTGTGTGTGTTTTTTTATGCGTGTGTACCATGTGTGTGTGTGTGTGTGTGTGTGTGTGTGTGTGTGTGTGTGTGTGTGTGTGTGTGCGCGCGCGTGCATGTGTGTTTGTGTACGTGAGAGAGAAAGAGAAAGAAAGGGACAGAGGGAGGGATTAATAAAGAGAAACAGAGAAAGAGAGAGCAAGAAAGCAGATGGAGAGCGTGGGGAGAGAGGGAACAGAGTGGAGGAGAGAGATAAGCGACAGAAGAGAGAGGCAACGTGAGACGACACAAATCTCCAGCACAGCACACTGGTCATCTGTTTCTCTCATGATTGCTCCATCTTGTTGTTGTTAAGTGGTTTTTAAAAAATAAACTTGATTTGACTTGACTAACCAGTAACCAAAATAGCAATTGAGCAGCTGCATTGCAGAAGTAGCAGTTAATACACCATGCTCTTCAGTGTGGTGATGAAGGTAACAGCCGAAACGTTTGTCTGCTTTTTTGCTGCTAAGTAAAAAAATAAAAAAAGAATTACAAAGAAAAGAAGAACCGAGTGCTATCCACCTTTTTCATTCTATGGCATGATATTATATGTGATGTCTCTGCTGCTTTGTATGTGATACTTTGGTTACGCGAATTATGTGGTTCTTGTTTTTCGGGAGCGAGAGAGAGGAAGGTAGGTACGAGCAGAAGAAAGGAGTGAGTGAGTGAGAAAGAGAGGAACTGTGGAGGGGAAAGAGGAGAGATGTGTAAAAATGTCATCACTCAACAGTGCTGTGCTGTGCTGGTCTGGTCTGGAGCTTGACCAATCGTACCCATGCATGCTGCAGCACCACACAGTAAAAGCTGCTCTTTCACTTCTAACTGCCTTCACAATGGAATTCTCTTTTCTGATTAGCTGATGGGGGGGATCATGAATTCCATGCAACTGGTGAAGCGTCTGTAGGACGCATGTGACTTAGCCGCGCAAAGAATCTTCCTTTGGAATGTCGACAGTAGATAAGGGATCATTTTGGACATTACAATAATTTAGTAATGTTGTACATGTGTTTGCGAGTGTGTGTTGTTATCGTTATCAGCTAGCTTAGTGTTTGTCAGCTCCACGTCCATTGTAAACAGACTTTGTTGCTATGGCCGCCATTTTGTCTGTGTGAGTCTCTGTGGAGGTGTTGTCACATGGGGGAAAGGGGACGTGAGGAAAGACACAGAGAGCAGCAGGGGGGGAGGAAGGAAGGAAGGACACAGAAAGAAACAAAATATGTCTTTATGGGGGGGGGAGTGTGTGTGTCTCTCTGTGTGTGTGTGTGTGTGTGTGTGTGTGTGTGTGTGTGTGTGTGTGTGTGTGTGTGTGTGTGTGTGTGTGAGTGTGTGTGCACACGTGACAGAGTGTGTGAGAGATAGAGATCAGTGGTGGAGATCAGGTCTCCAGGCAAGTGGACTCCATTACAAAAAAGACCTGAGAGCTGAGTGCACACACACACACACACACACACACACACACACACACACACACACACACACACACACACACACACACACACACACACACACACACACACACACACACACACACACACACACACACACACACACACACAGACACACACACACACACACACACTGCCACACACACACACACACACACACTGCCACACACATACACACACGAATACAAACACACACACACACACACACACACACACACACACACACACACACACACACACACACACACACACACACACACACACACACACACTGCCACACACTGCCACACACGAATACAAACACACACACACACACACACACACACACACACACACACACACACACACACACACACACACACACACACACACACACACACACACACACACACACACACACACACACACACAGGGATACAAACACACACACACACAGGCACACACAAACACACACACACACTTGGGCACATGCACACATATGGACACACAC
>NC_085858.1:36431016-36438516 GCF_034702125.1 Engraulis encrasicolus | reverse complement strand
AGTAAAAAGAGAGAAAGACAGAGATAGAATAGAAAGGGAGAAAGACAGAAAGACATGTAGAGGCCTCCAGAGAGAGGGAACCACAGACGGGGGAAAAATGTTCCCCGTGGAACCATTGAGGAACTATTGGAAGCCCACAGGGACAGACGACATCTGAAGGGCAAAGGACACACGCGCGCACACACACACACACACACACACACACACACACACACACACACACACACACACACACACACATACACACACACACACACACACACACACACACACACACACACACACACACACACACACACACACACACACACACACACACACACACACACACACACACACTTGTGCATGATGTCATGTTGTAAATCCACACTCCTCATTTTTGGGGTGAATTTATGGGCTCCATATAATTTCATCCTCTTTCTCATCCTCTCTTCTTTTTCTCCTCTTTCGCCTCCCCTCTTGTCTTTTTTGTTTCCTCTCACACATGCCCTCTACTCCTTCAGGACAAGGACAGGCATGTATCCCTCTTTCATCCCTTCTTTCCGTGCGTCCACAGCTTTCATATTTCATCTCGTCTTTCTCTCTGTCACTTTTTCACCTACTCACCGTCACGCTCATTTTCGGACTCTTCTGTCGTTTCGTCCTCTCCTCCCTCCTCTCTCACGTCCTCATCTCCTTCCTCTTCGTCACCTTCGCTGTCGTCATCATCATCATCATCATCATCACCATCACCATCACTGTCATTTTCACAGCCATTATTTTCACTCTCATCTTCATCATCATCACCATCCTCATCCTCATTGTCACCCTCCACCACTCCTGTTCTGCTGCCCGCTAGTCCACCTTCTCCTGCCCCGTCTCCCCCTAGTGAGGCTGCTATTGGTGGGCCAGTGAGGGGGAAGTTAGTCCATCCGCAGGGCAGTTCAGTTTTGGGTCCTGGACACCCCACATCTCCCCCTCCCCCTCCTCCTCCTCCTCCTCCTCCTCCACAAGCCCGCGAGGCGCAACAGAACTGGGCCAGCCACTGCCGGAACAGCCAGGAAGTGTTTCCGGGTCGCGGAGGGGTCACGCCAACGTGTGATGGATTGCTGTGTGTGGCGTGGCTCCTACGGAGGTGTGATGAGGAGGAGGAGGGGGAGGAGGTGGTGCGCTCGTACGGCCGCGCTCTCCTCCACCTCCTCAGCCAGCGGCTCCTGGTGCCGGCGTAGGCCCTCCTCACGGAGGCCGCCAGCTCCATGGCCCCCCTCCCCCGTCCCCTGCCCCCCACCGCACAGCCGCGGCCACTGCCACCGCGCTCCAGCAGCTCCACGGTGCTGATGCTGGCCGCCACGGTGGTGGAGGTGGGGGACAGGGTGGAGGTGGGGGTGGTGGCCGTGGTGGTGGCGGTGATGGTGGCGGACAGATCTGCTGACTCTATGGCGGTGGTGTCTTTGACTCCGTTCGCCACCTCCTCCTCCTCCTCCTCCTCCACCTCCACAACCTCCTCTTCCACAATCTTCACCTCCTATTCCTTCTCCTGCTTCTCCAACCCTGGACTGTTCTTGGATCCGGATCCCTGCTGTGATGGTGGCTGACAGATCTGCTGGATCTACGGCGGTGGTGTCTGTGACTCTGGTCGCCACCTCCTCCTCCTCCTCCTCCTCCTCCTCCACCTCCACAACCTCCTCTTCCACAACTTTCTCTTCCACAATCTTCACCTCCTACAACCCTCTCCTTCTACACTTCCAACCCTGGATTGTTGTTGGGTCCCTTGCCGTGGTGGTGAGATCCACAATCACCGCGTTTGCTCCTCTCCACACAACCTTCTCCACCTTCTCCACTTCCAAAACTCTCCACCTCCTAAAGTCCTGGATTGGCGTGATTTGTAGACGAACCCGTGGTGTTGTGCTGGCAGTGATGGCCCCTGGTGCTAATTCCTCCTCCTCCACCTCCTCCTTCACCTCCTCCTCTTCGTCTTCCACCACCTCCTCTTTGTCTTCCACCACCTCCTCCTCCAGACTTGAACAGGCCTCTTTGGACCACAGGGGGTGACGGTGCTGACGAGTCCACCACCAAAGCCCCAGTACATCCACCACCTCCTCTTTCACTCTCTTCTGTCTTCCTCCACCTCCCCACTCACCCTTGGACCAGCCTCCACAACCTCCTCATCCACCTCCTCCTCTTCCACCTCCACTTCCAGACGGTCGTCCGTGGAGCCCCCCCGTGTCCTCCTCTCCTGTGCCCCAGATCAGTGCTCTGTGGCGGGCATGGCAGAGGACGGCTGGCCCATGCGCTCCGCTCTCACTGGAGGACTGGTGTAAAGTGAGACTCGGAGCTGAGTGCGTGTGGGGCTGAACTTACTTGCCTTTCTCTCTCTCTCTCTCTCTCTCTCTCTCTCTCTCTCTCTCTCTCTCTCTCTCTCTCTCTCTCTCTCTTTCGCTCCCTCACTCTCTCTCTCTCTAGCTCTCCCTCTTCTCTTTTTTCCACTCTTCACCACAAGCTCACAAGGAGGAGGGCCAAGAGAGAGAGAGAGAGAGAGAGAGAGAGAGAGAGAGAGAGAGAGAGAGAGAGAGAGAGAGAGAGAAAACCAGAGGGGGGAGGGATGTTGTGGGTGAAGGAAGGAATGAAGAGAGAGAGAAGGAAAAGCAAAAAAGGAGGAGGGAAATGAAGAGTGTGACAGACAAACACAGCAGCAGAGAGTTCAACACGAGGAGAAAAACTTTTAAAAAGGAGAGGGAGAGAGAGTGGTGTGTGAAAATAATGAAACAAGGGCAGATGAGCAGAGGGATTAGGAGGGAAGAGAGAAGGAGACGGACACATATTGAAGTGTGGAGGGAAGTCTGAAGAATGAAAATTACACAAAACATACAAGAAAGGATGAGAGCGAGGGAGGCATACAGAGAAATAGAAAAAATGGGAAAGGGGGACATAGATGGTGCTGATTAAGAGAGAGAGAGAGAAAGAGGGAGAATGAGCGACAGAGAGAGGGAAAGAAAGTAAGAAAGAAAGAAAGACAGAATGAGAGAGAGAGAGAGAGAGAGAGAGAGAGAGAGAGAGAGAGAGAGAGAGAGAGAGAGAGAGAGAGAGAGAGAGAGAGAGAGAGAGAGAGAGCTGAGACGTGGTAAGTGGTGGCCACTGCTGCTGTTGAGCTTCAGAGAAACCGCTACTGCTGCTGGCTCAGACTTCAACACCGACCACGAGGAGAGGAGAGAGAGAGAGAGAGATGGAGAGATGGAGAGAGAGAGAGAGAGAGAGAGAGAGAGAGAGGGCGGCTCAAAACCACTAAACTCTGTGCCCTTTTCCTGCTTTGCTTTTAATTTATTTTATAAAATGTAACAACACAGAAGCTCTGGAGAAGAATGTGTCACACACACACACACACATGCTAACGCACACAGGCAAACTAGCGTGTGTAGCTGTTCCCCCAGTGCAGTAATTGGGGTAAAGCTTACTGGAAGAGTGTGAATTCAGCGCAGGCCTGCCTGAGTGACTAGCAGTTCTACCAGCCCGTAAACAACCAATCACACATACATATCCTTCTACCAGCGCATACCACAATCACACACACGCACACACACACACACACACACAGACACACATACACAGACACACACACACAGACACAGACACACACACACAGAGTTTTTCTGCCCTTGTTTCACAGTAATTTCTCGAATAACAGTCAGACGTAGAGTATAGGCAGACAGGGCGTAAAGACGCCACAAACACACACGCGCACCCACGAACGCACGCACGCACGCACACAGACACACGCGTGCGCGCACTTGCAAAAACACACACATTCACAGACCTGTATACACACAGAGACACACACGTGGCCGTGGGCACACAGAAAGTGAGGGGAGGGGAAGGGGAAGGGGGAGGGGTCTATGGGGAACCGTGTGGCACAGCTGGTAGTGTTTAGGACGAGAAGAGGGAGGCGAGGAGGAATGAAGGTCACCAGTGCTTTTTTTTGGTGTGTGTGTGTGTGTGTGTGTGTGTGTGTGTGTGTGTGTGTGTGTGTGTGTGTGTGTGTGTGTGTGTGTGTGTGTGTGTGTGTGTGTGTGTGTGTGTCTGTGTGTGTGTGAATGGGGGGTTCACTTATACTCCTCTAGGTCAGAGGTATAGGAGCATTCCACAGAGAGCGACACAGAACATCTCTAACTTTTACAGAGAGAGAGAAGGGTGGAGAGGGTGGGGGACACGACAACGAGTAAGACCAAAGTGTGTGTGCACGTGTGAGAGAGATTGAGCTCACCTTGCTAAAAGCAACCACACACATTTGATTCAAACACAAACACCCACACACCTGAACACTAACACAGTACAAACACACACACACACAGACACACACACACATACACACACGCACGCACACCTCAGCACAGCACCCAAATGGAACCTCTCCTCCCCATACATCTCAAGGTTACCGCTCTCCATCACACACACACACACACACACACACACACACACACACACACACACACACACACACACACACACACACACACACACACACACACACACACACACACACACACTCTGTGCTGATGGCCACAACTTTGCCCCCAGGCCATCATTCTGGGTGTGTAGGTATGTATGTGTGTGTGTGTGTGTGTGTGTGTGTGTGTGTGTGTGTGTGTGTGTGTGTGTGTGTGTGTGTGTGTGTGTGTGTGTGTGTGTGTGTGTGTGTGTGTGTGTGTGTGTGTGTGTGTGTGTGTGTGTGTGTGTGCGTGCGTGTGTTTGAGAGTCATGGTGTGTTTGAGAGTCATGAAGCAACACAGTTATCAGGCGAGAGAGAGAGAGAGACAGAGAGAGAGAGAGAGAGAGAGAGAGAGAGAGAGAGAGAGAGAGAGACAGAGAGAGAGAGAGGGCTTCAGCAGTCAGCATGTTGCCCTTGGGCTAAGCTTTCTGTCAAGTGCAACTGCTACTGCTGCTGGACGCTAGGAGTGTGTGTGTGTGTGTGTGTGTGTGTGTGTGTGTGTGTGTGTGTGTGTGTGTGTGTGTGTGTGTGTGTGTGTGTGTGGGTGTGGGTGGGTGATGTGTGTGTGTGTGTGTGTGTGTGTGTGTGTGTGTGTGTGTGTGTGTGTGTGTGTGTGTGTGTGTGTGTGTGTGTGTGTGTGTGTGTGTGTGTGTATGTGTGTGTGTGTGTGTGTGTGTGTGTGTGTGTGTGCAATGAGGGGAGGATGGACTGTGCTGTAGAGAAGAAGGTGTGTGTGTGTGTGTGTGTGTGTGTTTGTGTGTGTGTGTGTGCGTGTTTGTGTGTGTGTGTGGGTGTGTGTGTGTGGGTGTGGGGGGGGGGTGCGTGTGAACGGGGAGAGGGGAGGTGGTGGAGGAGAGAGGGCGTTGGCTGCAGAGAGTGTGATATGGGCGGCGGGGGGGGGGGGGGGGGGGGGGGGGGGGGGGGGGGGGGGGGGGGGGGGGGGGGGGGGGGGGGGAGCCCAACTGAGAGAGTAAAACGCGAGAGAAACAAGGAAAAGCACAAGTTATAAATTTCAATAGAGCCAGACAAACAAGACACAGTGGCAGCTGTACAGCAGCGGGGACCAGTAAACAACCAGGGACACAGCCAAAACACTCCTTCCCTCCCTCTCTCCATCTCTCCCCATCTCTCTCTCTCTTATTTTTCTCCCTCTGTCTCGTTTTTATTCTCTTTGTTTGCATTTCACCTGCTTTCTCCACCCATCTCTCTCTCTTTCTCTCTCTATCTCTCACACACGAACACTCTTATCTTTCTTTTTCACAGTCACACAATATATCTCTCTCTCTCTCTCTCTCTCTCTCTCTCTCTCTCTCTCTCTCTCTCTCTCTCTCTCTCTCTCTCCCTTCCTCACACACACACTTCTCTTTCTTTTTAATGGTCACTCAATCTCTTCTTTTCTCTTTCTCTCTCTCTCTCTCTCTCTCTCTCTCTCTCTCTCTCTCTCTCTCTCTCTCTCTCTCTCTCTCTCTCTCTGTCTCTGTCCTCTCCCTCTCTCTATCTGTCTCTCTCTCTCTCCCCCTCTCTCCTTCCTCCTTAACTGTCTTGTGTTAGTGGTGGTTAGCGAGGGACAAAGGGGACCCAATTATAGGCTTCTATAAAGCCCGCCGCTGTCTGCCCTGCTCTGCTCTGCTCTGCTGCCGTCTGGTTTGGGCTGATCTCTTCTCTGTTCTCGTCTAGTCTGGTCTGGTCTCGGGGGGCTTCCCCCCACTGACAGGCCTTGCTGTTGTTGTGCTATGCTGTGTTGTGAGTTTGTTGTTTGTTTATTTACATTTTGACAGGTTCACACACCTGCACCACTGCAGGGGTTGACAAAACGCTCAGTGGAAACTCACAGTGTGTGCTGTGTTTGTGGAATGACTGTGTGTGTTTCTGAGTATGTGTGTGTCTGAGCATGTGTGTGTGTGTGTGTGTGTGTGTGTGTGTGTGTGTGTGTGTGTGTGTGTGTGTGTGTGTGTGTGTGTGTGTGTGTGTGTGTGTGTGTGTGTGTGTGTGTGTGTGTGTGTGTGTGTGCATATACGTGCATTTCTGTGTGTGTGTGTGAGAGAGTGTGTGTGTGTGAGAGAAAGAGAGGGAGAAAGAAAGAGACTGGTAGCACTTTGGCATGATCGTGTGCGTGTTTTGGTGTTGTGAGCCGCGCCCATGTGGCCTCATCAAAGGCCCAGATGTGGGCCCATGGAGTTGGCATGACACTGCACCCTCAGGCTACTGCTATATACATACAATACACAACAGCTTTAGCCGGGCCCAGGACAAAGACATTTGAAAGTGCCCCCCACCCAATACAGTACAATGGAACGAGAACCTAATTCTGGACCCCAGCTCTCCTTGGGGCCCCGGGACAACTGGCCCCTTTGGCCCCCCCTAACAGTATCAGTTGGCATGACACTGCACCCTCAGGCTACTGCTATATACAAAACAGAACATAACAGCTTTAGCCGGGCCCAGGACAAAGATATTTGAAAGGGCCCCCTACCCAATACATGTAGTACATATGGTATATCACAATGTAATGAGAACCCGATTCTGGACCCCACTTCTCCCTGGGCCCCGGGACAACTGGCCCCTTTGGCCCCCCTGTCAGTATCTGTTGGCATGACACAGTGCAGTACCCCAAGGCTACTGCTGTATATATGCACACAAGATGGCTATTCCCTCGTGAAATTAGACTTTCGATGTGAAAATGAGAATCCATATTTTGTTTTCTATGTTGTTAATGTCCAGCTGAAGGAGGGTACACTGCAAACAGTGGGCATATGACAAACTCCCTTAGGGGCCTGGCTATAGACAAACACTGGGCCCAGTCGTGGCTCTAACGGCTGGGCACTGGACTGCTATGCTGGCGACCTGGGTTCAATTCCCGACCCGGGTCATTTCCCGATCCTTCCTCATCTCTCTCTCCCAGCCATTTCCTGTCTGTTCTCCACTGTCCAATGAAATAATAAAGGCATAAAAAGCCCTAAAAATATGGACAGACACTGGACACCACACTGCTAATGTGAATTACTGGCCTGACACCGTGGGTGCAAGTCAAACTTGTT
>NC_085858.1:36413516-36416016 GCF_034702125.1 Engraulis encrasicolus | reverse complement strand
ACACGCACACACACACACTACATGGAGTAAGTTTTTCTCCAGCTGTTCCCCTTTACTGCTGGGCTGTCCCGTTAGCAGGCCCTAGTGGCCATTCAGAGAGAGAGACACACACACACACACTAATTATAAACACACGGCACATATTACATGTATTTCACATGCAGTGCACTACCCTCTATTTGTTTACCCCCCCTCCACACACACACACACAGAGACACACAAACCCATACACACACACACACACAGACACAAACACGCACACGCACACGCACACACACACACACACAGACACACAAACCCATACACACACACACACACACACACACAAGCACGCACACACACACACACACACACACACAAACACGCACACACACAAACACGCACGCACACACACACGCACGCACGCACACGCACGCACGCACGCACACGCACACACACAAGACCACAAACTCCCCATTCTTATCCAAGTAACTGTATCCCTCTTTCCTCTGTATCTCTGTATATGTCTTGCATCACTCTCTTTTCCTCACTGTCTAACCGTGCGATCACACTGCTGGTCCTGAACGCGTGGGAAGCAGCGGAAGTAATTGAGTTCGTATGGAAGAGCAAGCGGGGGACGCGTCAAAAGCTGCAAAAGCGTTTACATCGCGGAGGGCATCTAAAGCATTAAAATAGAAGTTACAGTTCAGTTGAAAAAATATGTAATGAGCTCAGCGCCAGCCAGGCGTCAGCCAATTGGAATGTTCACATTTGTTCTAAACAGGAGCTTCGGTTGGTCGAGATCCCTGGTCGAACGCTTCAGGTTGAAGCGTTTGTGGCGTTCATCGGCCCCTGACCTGCGCTTTCCAGGCGTCAGCAGCGCTTTAGCTCTTTCAACGCCGGCTGTGTGTCTGCATGGTTACTCTTGTCACCGTACTGTCACCGTAGCATAGGCAGTGGCAGTGGCAGTGTGTGTAGAGGACTGGCAGGCTATAGGTGTGTGTGTGTGTGTATGAGTGTCACTGTGCCAGTCTGATATTAAAAGGTTGGCAGGGAAGCACGGCGGGGGTGGCACAGGTGCCCGCTGTCACAGAGGAACATTACACACACACACGCACACACACTCACACATACGCGCACACATACAAAAACACGCATGCCTGACACACACACACGCACGCACGCGCACACACACGCACAGACACACGCACACACATACACATTGTGGCATCGGTGCCAGCTTTCACAGAGGAACATTAAACACACACAAGCAAACACAAGCACGCACACACACACACACACACACACACACACACACACACACACACACACACACACACACACACACACACACACACACACACACACACACACACACACACACAATTTGGTGGATGGGGGGCACAGCAGGGTGGCACTGGTGCCCACTGTCAGTGCCAAGCGTCCCAGGGGCATTATAATGGGCACCCAGCGGGTAGCCATGCCACCACACCGCACAGCAACACTCACAACACTACACAACACTACACAACACTACACAACACTACACAACACAATCTGACCTAGAGAGGTAGGCACCCCGCACAGCAACACTACACAACACTACACAACACTACAAAACACTACAAAACACTACAAAACACTAGACAACACTAGACAACACTACACAACACTACACAACACTACAAAACACTACAAAACACTAGACAACACTAGACAACACTACACAACACTACACAACACAACACAACACTACACAACACTACAAAACACTAGACAACACTAGACAACACTACACAACACTCACAACACTACACAACACTACACAACACAATCTGACAAGAGGCAGTTACCCCGCACAGCAACACTCACAACACTACACAACACAACACAACACTACACAACACTACAAAACACTAGACAACACTAGACAACACTACACAACACTACACAACACAACACAACACAACACTACACAACACAATCTGACATAGAGAGGCAGGCACACACACTAACACAATCCACTTAGAGCAATGTGATCTTGCAACACATACTCAAACACACGGATGCACACAAAACATGCAACACACACACACACCACTAACACAACAACACACAGCAACACACACACACACACACACACACACACACACACACACACACACACACACACACACACACACACACACACACACACACACACACACACACACACACACACACAAACACAAACACAGGCGGTGACTAGGGTTTAATCCCGGGACCCGGGATTCCCGGGAAATCTGATCAAAACAATTTCCCGTTTCCCGGGAAAGCCATGACGGGAAACCGGGAAAAAAAATTAAGTGCGTGTCTATTTGTTGTCCCAGCAACATAAGCAACAGTGCCATCTAGCAGCGGTAACACTTCAGGCTCATTTAAGCAGCAGCAGTACAGGCCCATTTCAGCAATGTCTGAGGTGCGCGGTTGACGTGTTATTTCATCCGCAACCGCTTCTCAGAATTTCTAATCCACCCGCCCT
>NC_085858.1:36383516-36393516 GCF_034702125.1 Engraulis encrasicolus | reverse complement strand
CTGCCTCTCACACACATACTGAAAAACTCAGTGGTGGACAGTAACGAAGTAAATGTAATTCGTTACTGTACTTAAGTAACATTTTCATACTTTCATACTTTACTCAAGTATTTTTATTTGGTAAGACTTTATACTTTTACTTCACTACATTTCAAAGCGAAATTTAGTACTTTCACTTCGTTACATTTACAGAAACACTCGTTCCTTACTCGTTCCTTTTTTTTAATTTAAGGCGATACACGGCAGGTGAATTCATTAATGTTTAATGCCCTGGTCAAATGAAATCTGAGATTTCGCGCTGGTGTGAAGAAAGTGAAACTGAATCCGATTGGCAGACTCGGAGATTCGTCATTGTGATTGGTTGTAATGTGTCACGTGACAACAAGCTCTACTCTTATTTTTAGAAGGGAAACAAGCAGAGCCAGACCAATGATATGTCCACTGTTGTGACTTGTGAGATGAATTGAAATAAGAAGAATTGGTACTTAGCCTACTAGTAACATGCGGAAAGCACAACAAAACAATAAAGCAGGCGACAATAACGTTGTTAGAGTGTATTAATCTGCCCGTCGTGTGAGGGGGGAGAGGTAGCTCGCAGGCTCCACTCGCCTGACACTAAGACGACATTTTGTTAAATAGGCTTCGCGTTTGAACTGAATAATTAGCGAATTGATACTTATTTAATGTACTGCTTATTTGACTTACTGTGCTATATATGTGTTGTGGCTTACAATAGAGTCACATAGGCTAATTGCCGCTTTTGTAGCGTGTTGGTTTGAGTCAAGTACACACAGGATGCCTAAACATGCTGCTTATTCCAAACCATCCAGGCGCACAACTCCGTGATAGCCTTCTTTCCCCTCAATACATTGCAGTATTTTCTGAAGTAGTTGGGGATAAAGTACTTGTCTAATAGACTCCCCTATTAACAAAAAAATGATTTGCTTCAACATTATGGAAAAAAGTCTTTTGTAAAGGGTTTGTATAGGCCTACATGAGGATTGCCTTGGCCACCATATGTTGCAAAGTGAGGCTGCATGCAACAAGTATCCTTTCCCTAAAGTCAAGTCAGTAGGCTACAGTGGATATGAAAAGCACTGGCAATACCACCAAAGTGAGGTTGTAAAAAAACAACAGTAACAGAGTAAAAAAAAGTGGACTTTGGCTAAATATTGGCCCAGTGATGTGCACAGGCACAAAATGATCAGACAGATAAGTGTTCCAATGAAGTTGTATCAAGTAGGCTATTGCAAATCATTGGCATCTTGCAAATAGAGACCATTACAAGTATATGAAGATGTTCCTATCTTTAAAGGTAGCTTAGAATTGCAAGAGGTGTGTTTGTCCATACATAGGCCTAAGCTGACATTAACATAAGCAAACACTACATAAGAAGAAGAAGAAGAAGAAGAAGAAGAAGAAGAAGAAGAAGAAGAAGAAGAAGAAGAAGAAGAAGAAGAAGAAGAAGAAGAAGAAGAAGAAGAAGAAGAAGAAGAGGTCTACCAAAACCATAATTATAACAAAAATTAGACATAAAGTACTTTATAGGCTACTCTAACTCCTTGCTGTCACAAATAAGTAGGCCTATACTGGACTGTAGGCCTGCGGCTGGGGGGTATTGTAGTAGTTGTTCTAATAGGCATATAATACATTTCAGCCTAATCATTCTTAATACGAATGGCCCTTTCATGTGTTATTTTGGGCATGTTAGGGTCAGTATTAAATGTTTAGAGAGGTAAAAATGAACTTCTGATGCTATAACATCCATGGACTTACTCCACAGTGTTTCTGAGGCCTGTTATGGCCTAGTTCTAACATGTTCTAACATGCCTATGCAAATCAGAGGATAGTTAATTAGGCCTATATATGACCAAACTAAGCCTACAACACTTAAATATTAAAATTGCACCAAAGGCTTCATTTTTAAGTTTTTACTTTTTACTTTTAATACTTAAGTATTTTTGACGGCAGATACTTTTGTACTTCTACTCAAGTAAAAAAGTGAGGTGAATACTTTTACTTTTTCTTGAGTACTTTTCAATGCAAGGTAATTGTACTTTTACTCAAGTACATAACTGGTGTACTTCGTCCACCACTGAAAAACTACAACTCCCAGAATGCAACACCTAAAGGAGGAACTAGTCTGCCGGTCTGCTGGGGTGGTTAAGGCCAGTCAGTGCCTGAGGTGCTGTTTGTTCATAGACAGTGCCAAGCTCAACGCGGCCACACCCTTCACTAGGTCACAGACACATACACAGACACATACAGGCACAGACACTGACACAGACACAGACACACATCAAGGAACACAGACATACACACACCCACACACACACCAAACACAGAGACACACAAACGCATGCACACACACTTGAACTCACACGCGCACACACGCTCACACACTCGCACATACGCAGACATTATACACACACACAGGAGGCAGGGAGTGTATAGTAATGTGCTAGGTGTAGGTGTGGTGGTGTAATTTATGGGTGGTGCAGAGGGAGTGTGCTGGCTGGTGTAATCAGCAGCAGAGAGGGCAGACGCCAGCCCAGCCCACAGCTCTAAATCTGCCCTGGCCGCCTGTGCCCTTGAGCCACGTAACAGCACACAGCAACACACACACACACACACACACACACACACACACACACACACACACACACACACACACACACACACACACACACACACACACACACACACACACACACACACCTTGACGTTCATAGCCACTCACATACTCACGTGCACGCACACACGCGCACTCACACACACTAGCACACAATTATGCACAAAATCATATGATTAATACCCTTGGTAACCTCATAACATAACACTTGTGGCAGACACACACACAGACGCACACACACACAGACGCACACACACACACACACACACACACACACACACACACACACACACACACACACACACACACACACACACACACACACACACACACACACACACACACACACACACACAGTGCACATCAAGTATATAGTAGCCAGCACACAGGCACAACATGCTCGTTAAATTATACACGCACATCATCAAAGCGGCATGTACTGTAAGTGGAAAGAGAGGAAAGGAATGATGAAGAGAGGGAAAGAGAGAGTGGTACAGATTGATAAGGAAGGAGGTCAGAGAGCAGCAGAGCCATAGCGGAAGAGAGGAAGAGTGGAGGAGAGGAAGCCAGTGGAGGAGAGAGGGAGGGAGGGAGGGAGATGACGACCTAAGGCCAAGGGAGAGATAAGGAGCAGCGCACACAGAGAGAGAGAGAGAGAGAGAGAGAGAGAGAGAGAGAGGGAGAGAGAGAGAGAGAGATGGACAGAAAGAAGGAGAGAGAGAGAGAGAGAGAGAGAGAGAGAGAGAGAGAGAGAGAGAGAGAGAGTTGCAATGGAGAGGTGGAGAGGAGGTGTAATTTGGGGAGTTTAAGGGTATGGAGCAGACATCTCCTCATCTCCTCAGCAGCATTAGAGTCAATCAGCCGGCCGTCTCTAAAGGAAACGCACAACAGCTAATGACCGACCCCAACAATCACACACCCCACCACCCTCGCCCATACACACGCACACACACACGCACAATCTCAGACCCCGCTATTTCTTCTCCCTCTCTCTCTCTCTCTCTCTCTCTCTCTCTCTCTCTCTCTCTCTCTCTCTCTCTCTCTCTCCCTCTCCCTCACACACACACCATCCCCTCCATAATAAAGCGCGACTCATGTGCCCAAATTGCCTTGAGATTGCGCAAACTGGCGTATTACTGAGTGAGTGAGAGAGAGAGAGAGAGAGAGAGAGAGAGAGAGAGAGAGAGAGAGAGAGAGAGAGAGAGAGAGAGAGAGAGAGAGAGAGAGAGAAAGAGAAGAAGAGCATCAGAGTGGGCCCAGAGACTCGCGGGCTGGCTGGCAAAGCAATCTATTCCACATTAGTTCACCTCCCATTAGTGCTGCTGCAGATTCCCCCAGAGCCTGTTAGTGTATGTGTGTGTGTGTGTGTGTGTGTGTGTGTGTGTGTGTCTGTGTCTGTGTGTGTGTGTGTGTGTGTGTGTGTGTGTGTGTGTGTGTGTGTGTGTGTGTGTGTGTGTGTGTGTGTGTGTGTGTGTGTGCATATGTGCAGGTGTGTGTGTGTGCACACACGAGTGTGCGTGCGTGTGTGTGTTTGAGACAGAGATGATGCATTACAGGTGTATAGCTACTCAACATTGGATTCCACTGTGGATCAACTAATGGGACTTAAATATTCTGTGTGTGTCTCTTCGGTATGTGTGTGTGTCTTGGTTATGTATAGTGTGTGTTTGTGCATGTGAGTGTTCTGCGTGTGCATCAATTTCAACTTGTGTGTCTGTGTATTTAGTATGTATCTAATTTTGTTCTTGCTAAACGTGAACAGAGTGCCATATACGGCTTAACCCGTTGAGACACAGTGTTGTAAATTTGCTGTTACCAGAATGCCAATAACCAAATTGTAGTTTATTACTGAATCCCCTGTGTTATGTCATAGTAGTGTAGTACTATGGTAGTTAAGTTCAATGTCTATTATACAGCGTTCCACTGGTGGAATGGCTTGCATTCTGGGGCCGTGCCAAATAAGTAGCATAAAGTGTGCAGCGTGAAATGGTTGAAAATTGACTATGTGCGAATCACAAAGCTACCAGTAGAGGGAAGGTTGCAAATGAGCAAACTGATACGGTGTTTCAGTTGAAACTTGATGGCATGAAGAAGTATGAAGCGTATCACACACTACATACATACGACAGTTTTGACTTTGTGAAAATTGTGATTGTGTGATCTAGCCACATATACATTCCTGCAATGGACTCTTGACTTGTTACTGAGTTGGGAACATGGAAATGGTACATGTTGAAACATGGTGGTTTTCATTGAGATTGTGATTGTGATTGTCTAGGCTGTCTATGTTTCACATAGCACACGTCTCTCTACTCCTAGAACTCCTTGACTTCTCAAAGATCACCAAAGCCACCAGGCAGATGAAAAAGCAGAGTTTAGTCAGATAGCCTTCACAGTAGTAGTATGAAGCATATCTGATAAAAGATCTGATAAAAACCATGTTGACCCTGTGATTGTGTGACCACATCCAAGCATATAATGCGATACAACAGTTTTGACCCTGTGACTGTGTGACTACATCCATTTCTGCAGTGCACTCTCTGTCTCTAATAGCGTCGCAAGCCTTGAAATGAGACCTTCAACATGTGGAGAACCGTGATGGTGTATCCGTCTTTTCTTGCCCTGTGGACCAGGAGAAGGAGGAAGGTTGGCTCTTTGTGTGAGCGAACAGGAGTCATGACCTCCAGACAAAGCGACAGACGGCAGGAACAGCTGGAGCAGGGTCACCTGATGCAGTCACGCTGAGGCAGGGTCACCTGATGCAGTCACGCTGAGGCAGGGGCCGTGACAGAGGAGAGAGATCGTGACTGAAGTGTACAGCGTGATTGTGGAGGATACTATTAGTTACTGTGGAGGATGTTTTAAATATTGTGTTGAGGATGCTACTAGTTAGTTACTATGGAGAATGCTATTAGTTACTATGGAGGATGTTTTAGTTACTGTGGATGCTGCTGCTGGTTACTATGGGTGATGTTTTAGTTACTATGGAGGATGTTGTTAGTTACTATGGAGGATGCTGTTCGTAACTATGTAGAACGCTGTTAGCTACTATGGAGGATGTTTTAGTTACTGTGGAGGATGCTATTAGTTACTATGGGTGATGTTTTAGTTACTATGGAGGATGTTGTTAGTTACTTTATGGAAGATACTGATGATACTATGGAGGGTGTGTCAGGGAGGGTCTGTGGAGAATGCATTAGTTACTATTAGGAGGGTTTATCTGGATCTGTGGACCATGCACTATTGACTAAGGAACATACAGTACTAGTACATAACTGTGAGTTGTATAAAATAACATGTATTGTCTGTGTCGGACGCGTCACGTTCTTTAGAGGATTCATTATTGACCGTGCAGGCTGTGTCAGAATGAGTGGAACATGTGCACTGTACTGTGTATACTGTGCTTGGCGGATGCTTCTATGTATGTGTAGGACACATCGTGTTCAGCGCGGAGGATGCATTATTGACTAGCGAGGTTGTATCAGGATCTGTGGAGGATGCATTTAGTGACTATGGAGGCTGTATCAGGATCTGTGGAGGATGCATTAGCAGTGACTATGAGGGATGTATCTGGATCAGGGGCGGATCTAGCCATTTTGGGGCCCTAGGCAAAATACATACATGGGGCCCTCAAAAGTCATTATACAGACATACATTCTGTGTTTTTGTGCTATTCAAGTGTTTTGTCTCAGATAGATCTTTGATTACTTTACGGAAACACATTTTTGCACGTCTACCGCAACTGGTGTGTCAGTCGGGGCACCTATGGAGGACCGATTTGGTCGGGGCCCTATTCAATTGCCTTGGTTTGCCTAATGGAAAGTCCGCCTCTGATCAGGATCTGTGGAGGATGCATTAGTAGTGACTATGAGGGATGTATCAGTGTGTGTGTGTGTGTGTGGGCAGAGCAATCTGGCCAGCTGTAAGCTGCTGCTGCTGCAACTCTCCATCTCTGCCCACCAGAGCACCCTCCTCACTCTATTACCCCAACCGTCACGCCAGCATCCAATGCTGCATTCACACACCCACACACACGCAGGCAAGCACGCACACACGCATACACACACACACACACACACACACACACACACACACACCCTGCATGCAATGAGAGATGCTCGGAAATCCTGGGAAAACATATGGTGAAGTGTGTGTGTGTGTGTGTGTGTGTGTGTGTGTGTGTGTGTGTGTGTGTGTGTGTGTGTGTGTGTGTGTGTGTGTGTGTGTGTGTGTGTGTGATCAAATGAAACCCTGGGGCCAGACAGTCAGGCCCTCAACAAAGCGTGAAGAATCCAGCTAAGCTTACACACTCGCGCGCACACACACACACACACACACACGCACACGTACAGGAGCCTGCTGCAGTTACACGCTCATTTAGCGCCAGTTTCTGAGCAGATGTTTCCATTTCCCTACCTGATGTCACCATCAAGTAATTCTGAGCGTAGCGTTAGTGATGGGCCCAAAGCCCTGTCCCGCGCCTCATGTCACCATAAACTCAGCCTGTGTGTGGAGTTAGTGATGGTCCCACAACCGCAGTCCCACAACCGCAGTCCCGAACCGCGTCATAGCTCATTTGCATAACATTCCCAGGAGTTCAACTACACACTGTCGCTCACGTTGCGCGAATCGCCTGCAGAATCGCCTTTGTCGCGCGACTCAATACAAAGTCAATTACTTCCGTCGCTCGCCTCGCTCATGTCGCGGCTGGTCTATTCCCCCGGTTAGTTGTCTGGGCACTGGACTGCTACGCGGGCACCCCGGGTTCGATTACAGACCTGGATCATTTCGCGATCCTACTTACATCTCTCTCTCCAACTCATTTCCTGTCCCACTCTTCACTGTCCTGTCTAAATAAAGTTAACGAAATAAAGTTAACAAAACATATACAGTATGTATATAAAAGACTTAACATTCAAAGTGTTGGTCTTGCTAAAATACTGTAGCAGAGAGTCAGCTTGTGCCTCGTAAAAGTGCATGTGTAATATAGACTGCCCTCGTCTGGACTGATGTCTTCATAAAGTGTGCAAAGCTAACAGGGGTAACAGAACCAGAGTCACCTTGTGCCAAAGCTCTGTGTCATCTGGCATATTCAGAGGAAAACACAAAGGAATTTGAAATGGGACATAATGAACGGGAGAGTTGGTGTGTGTGTGTGTGTGTGTGTGTGTGTGTGTGTGTGTGTGTGTGTGTGTGTGTGTGTGTGTGTGTGTGTGTGTGTGTGTGTGTGTGTGTGTGTGTGTGTGTGTGTGTGTGTGTGTGTGTGTGTGTGTGTGTGCGTGTGCGTGTGCGTGTGCTTGTGTGCTTGTGTGCGTGCGTTCGTGCGTATGTGCGTATCCTATTGGACCAGCAGCACTGCATCTGGACAGCCTGCTGAATGAGACAATGGAGAACCTCACCACATCTCTGTCCAGGTTTCCAGTGTCCTGCTTGGACACGAACAGGGACCAGAGTTACAAAAAAAAAGTTAAAAGTGAAAGAAAAAATCATGAGCGCGGAAGAAAATGCGGCATGAAGAGGGGTGGGTAGGCACCTGGCTGGTGGTGCTGTTGAAACCATGTAATTTCATACCACTAGTGTTGTAATTCCATCTGTAAAGGGCCGTACACACACGTCGCTACTAGTTACTCGCTCAGCGAACAAAGTCAATAGAATGTCAATGTGTTCCAGTGAGACGAGCAGGCAAGTAGGTGAGTACTTTACAAGCAATGCGATGTGGACGGATCCCAAGTTTAAAATATTTTAACTTCTTGCGAGGCGAGTAAGCGAGTAACCAGTTGGAATGCAGAGTTCGGTACTTCTCGCCTGTACATTGGCAGTTGAAGCCGCGGAACCCTCAGCGAACGTTCCATGAAAGAGTGGCGAGTAGGCGAGCAAGCGAAAAGCTAGAAATGTGTGTGTACGCCGCTTAACCCTTTGAGGAGTAAGGAATTTCTAGAGGTTCTTCTAGAATTTTACTGGAACACTCTACAGCTCCAATAGACATCTCTGTTAAAAATCTCGCAAAGACATTATGACATCATAATGAGAACTCAAAATTTGGGCAAAATTCTAATCACATATTTGTGATGGTACTCCTCAAGAGTACTTCTACTTCTATTGTATACAGCTCTGCTGTTGAATAGTCTTTCTCCAAGCAAACAGCATCTGGTTTTGACACTGTTACGCTAGGGACACATACACGCGCCGTGAGGTGAAGTGGCCAAGCCAAATGAAATTCGCCATTCATTCCTACGAGGGAGGCGAAGCCAAGCGAACAGGAGCGAAATCATTTGACCAAGTTTAATATCACGCAAATGGAGAGCAAATTTCGCCTGGCGGTGGCCAATCACATCAGCAACACAAATGTTTCATTTGATTTGATTCGCCGCAACGACCTGATGACAGTTGAGCTATCAGAATGGAGCACTGAATTTCGTCTCTCTTGCCTTCTCTTGTTTCAGCAGCATGTGTCCCTAGCGTTAGCTGTCGGGAAGGTAGGCAGGAAGGCAGGGAGCTACTGAAGGTCTTGTGCAGCTAATGTGAACAGAGAGGGAGAGAGGCGGCTACAGACCAGCAGGCTCTGATTACCACTGGCCAAGGTCACCTGCCCTCATCCCTGCCACTGAACAGAACAGCCAGCCGTGTGTGTGTGTGTGTGTGTGTGTGTGTGTGTGTGTGTGTGTGTGTGTGTGTGTGTGTGTGTGTGTGTGTGTGTGTGTGTGTGTGTGTGTGTGTGTGTGTGTGTGTGTCAGTATGTGTGTGTGTGTGTGCGTGTGTGTGGATGTGGATGTGAGATTGAGTGTGTGTGTGTGTGTGTGTGCAACCTAGTGTCCACCTTTGTGTATGTTCGTGTGTGTGCATGTGTGTGTGCTTATGTGCATGCGCATGTGTGTAAGTGTACGCTCCTGGTAATATATTCACATGCACAGCTCCACGCACATTCCCTGGTCTTGGTATTCTTGCCTTGTACCCTTCCCCATAACCCTCCCCTGCACCACAAGGCTGTCTATGAAGGCATTTTAAAGGGCTATAACCAGCCCTCTCTCCTCAGTAGAATCTTATGGGTATTTAGGGCATGGATGTGAATCATCAAACACTTACAGAATGCCGCGTTGCACGAGTAGTCGCACAAACACACCAAACACAATATATGAATACACACACAGTATGAGTAGACACACATACACAGCCTCAGTAATATGCCAATACACACACGCGCACACACACGCACACACACACACACACACACACACACACACACACACACACACACACACACACACACGCACACGCACACGCACACGCACACGCACACGCACAGACACACGCATACACATACGCACGCATGCGTGCACGGCACGCACCCAGAGCCGCCACCCCACCTGG
>NC_085858.1:36366016-36371016 GCF_034702125.1 Engraulis encrasicolus | reverse complement strand
GTGAAAACAATACATGCACATACACTACAGTAAGTACTGTACTGGCTATGAATACAATCACGCTCATCAGGGAAAATGTGGAGATGGAGGATTCCATATCCAACTGAGCATAAGAAACAGTATAGTGAGTCTAGCTCAAATATGCTTAGATCAGGTTTATTCAAGTTGGTGCAGTGGCTTTGTCTGACTATGAGGAGCAGGAATATGCTTAGACAGCAGGACAAAAAACTGTTTACTTAAGTTCCACCAGGAGAAATGAGCAGAAACGATCAAAGATCAGCCTCATGGGTGCACCCATCATTACATCTCATTGGGTGGCAGTAATCTCATTCCGACCTTGTCTGACTGGTGACACCAGCCCTTCGCTAAAGCCTGTGATGTTCATGGGTGTATAGAGCAGTCATGGGTAAGCTGTTAGGGCGTCAGACTTGTAGCCCAAAGGTCGCTGGTTTGACTCCCGACCCGCCAGATTGGTGGGGGGAGTAATTAACCAGTGCTCTCCTCCATGACTGAGGTACCCTGAGCATGGTACTGTCTCGCCGCAGTGCTCCCTAGGGGCACCATTGAGGGCTGCCCCCTTGAACGGGCGAGGCATAAATGCAATTTCGTTGTGTGCAGTGTGCAGTGCTCACTTGTGTGCCATGGTGGAGTGCTGTGTCACAATGACAATGGGAGTTGGAGTTTCCCAATGGGTCTTTCACTTATTTAGTGTGGGAAATGTCAAAAAGCTTTGCCGTACATGTGAAAGGGAGTTAGAATGAGAGGGGATGATCAGCAGTCATCCCTTGTCTGTCTGCTCTGGGGACATTCACAAAGCCGTTCACTGACGGACTGACTCAGTGACTGATTGACTGACTGACTGACTGAGTCGGCCAACAGCAAAACCAATTCAAGCCAACCGACATTCAGAGCCAATCCTCTCAGCCAACCAGCTTTCAGAACAGAGCTTTTTGATCCAACCAGGGGCGAAAGCCAGTGTTGGCCTCCAACTCAAAAGTCAGCGCCAGTTTTGTCATCCAACCAGAAGTCTGCGCCAGTCCCCTCGTCCATAACTACACACTGGTGACCCACATAACATGCACATGGTCCACTCAACACAGCCAAAGGCATCTCTCTCTCTCTCTCTGTTCCTTCTTGACATCATTGGCTTCAGTCAGTGATCGCTCAACATGTGCATAGAAAAGAAGGGATGTGTGCGCTCGGCTGTACTATTCCTCAAAGTCCAAAAATAGCAGTATTGAGAAATGAGTGTTTTCCTCACAGGTGATTTAGGAAACAGGTGCTACAATAGCAGCATAGCATGCTGTGGTGCAGGGTAGCGTGGCCGAGAGAGAATAGTTCATCTTCGTTAGTTCATTAGCTAAGTTAATCGCCGCTTAATTACCTGCGGAATGCTCACATTTAGCAATTAGAGGCCGGACATCAGCGTGAGTTAAACAAATGTAATGAAATGGAAAAGGACACACACACACACACACACACACACACACACACACACACACATACACACACACACACACACACACACACACTAAAACCCCCGAAAACATCCCATCCTGAAATCGGCCAACTGTTCCCTCATGCTCTACCCCCCTCTGTCATATCGGACTAGCATCCAACTGTTCCCCCTCCAAAACCCAAAGCAAATCCCCCTCCACCAGTTAAATCTGGCTCCATGGTCCCCACCAGCTGGTAATGCAGATGGGCCAAGTCAGAAATACAAGACTTATGGGTCAGGATATGGTTTGGCTGTAAGGTCAAGAGTCCTCAAGCTCCAAAAAAAGAAGTTGTCCAGTCGCATGTAACTTCCATGACATGGATGAATGAGAACGTTCACAGACGGACACAGACGTATTGGTCATCTGTTTGGCACTGTATCCGGCGCCAAATGACAAATGTTCAGACTTCTGGGTCAGCTGTTTGGGGCTAAAACTGTGCAGCTATTCCTGGGGCCAGTTCAGTGCTATGAATGGGGCAGCTTGATATACTTCCTGGAAGAACGTCTGGACGCATGAGTCACTTCCTGTCTTGGGAGGATGTGAGTGAGTGAGTGGAGATGATGATGATTGAGTAATTCTTGGATGGACCCTCTGGTGTCACCGTCCTCAAAGTTTGCAAGCAGTCTCTCCTTTAGTTAGAGGGAGCAAACAACACTGATAGAAAGAAGGACACAAGATTCAGGCACAACTGCTGAGGAGGTACCCTGAGAAATTGTGTGCCACATACTGTATAAGGGAATGATATTGGGTAACGATGTGAAGGTCTAAGTCCGCATCTATCCCCCCAAAAAGGGTTTTTGTATAACTGCTCATCCACTGCCCGCTCCCATGCATTATAATGCTGCTCGTCAAAATAAGCCCTATTTTAATTTCAAACAGCACACTCCCTTCAAATCTTCATCTGACTACCTGTCTATTGATGACTACCTTGTGTAAACATGGTTGAATATGCTTATGAACATGAATTCAACTCATTATTAAAATCAATGCATGCATTACAGTCGTGCAAGTATGATTATGGAGAATCAATTGATTTTTTTTTACAAGGCAACAGACCTCTTTTCCTGCGGTAAATATCCATTTGACAGTGGGAGTTTGACAACCCGTTATTGCCACTGGCAGTCACGGACAAATCTCATGCTGCACTGAATATCGTTTAAACTGCGGGCAGCAAGGAGTGTGTCGAACGATTAGTCTCTTCTTACCTGGCCAAGGACAATCACAGCCCATTTGCTTTTAATTTCACTCCATCCCTCCACAGGAGGCGAACACCATCACATCTCACTCAGAGCACAACAGTAACCCCCCTCCCCTGAGTTGAGCAGGGGAGTAGTCCACACTGAATACTGAATACACACTGAACTTGACGGAAGCAACAAATGTGAGAGGAGTTTGGTAGGCAGGCAGGAGGCTGCATTAGCAGTCCCAACAGCTGTGTCCGTAGTAGTGTTGAGCAGCCGTTTTGGAGCCGTTGTGTTTAATTGGGGTTAACTGAGTGGATAAAGACAGGAGTAACGTGTCCTTGATGGTTCTAGGCCACGCTGGTTTCAACACCGATTGTTCGCTGTTCGTCCTCGACCTCCTGGGACTGAAAACAAAGGCTGGCTTATTAAGCCCCATACACTGGGGAATATAATCCACTCCTGACTTCAAGGAGATGATGTGCACACACATAGTGTACGTGTGTGTGTGTGTGTGTGTGTGTGTGTGTGTGTGTGTGTGTGTGTGTGTGTGTGTGTGTGTGTGTGTGTGTGTGTGTGTGTGTGTGTGTGTGTGTGTGTGTGTGTGTGTGTGTGTGTGTCTGTGTCTGTGTGTGTGTGTGTGTGTGTGTGTGTGTGTGTGTGTGTGTGTGTGTGTGTGTGTGTGTGTGTGTGTGTTGTGTGTGTGTGTGTGTGTGTGTGTGTGTGTGTGTGTGTGTGTGTGTGTGTGTGTGTGTGTGTGACTTCAAGGAGGGGGGATCCATATCCTGTAATCCTGACAGTGTCACCCCTTATTCCTCATGACTGTCTCTGATCACATGGAGGAGTGGGGGAGCGAGGGATGAGGGGGAGTCATCAGGGAAAGGAGAGGAGGAGGAGAGGAGATGAAGAGGAAGAAGGAGAGGGGTGAAAAGGAAGAAAAAGACAGGAGTTGAGATGAAGAGGGAGAGGCAAAGGGGTGAACATGGTGAGAAGGGAGAAGAGGAGGGAGGGAGGTGTGGGTGGGGGTGGTCGTCAGGCTTCTCCAGCTGAACACCATGACATGCTCTTGCCTTTGATCTCTCTCTCTCTCTCTCTCTCTCTCTCTCTCTCTCTCTCTCTCTCTCTCTCTCTCTCTCTCTCTCTCTCTCTCTGTCTCTCTCTCTATGGAAGAGCTCCAGGGCTGTGTCTGTTTGCCAGCAGAGGGCTTGAGGAATCCAAGAAGACGCAGAGGACTATGTGGAGATGAAGAGAAGAGAAGAGAAGAGAAGAGAAGAGAAGAGAAGAGAAGAGAAGAGAAGAGAAGAGAAGAGAAGAGAAGAGAAGAGAAGAGAATAGAAGAGAAGAGAAGAGAATAGAAGGTCTGGATAGGATATGATTAGAGGGAGGGAAACAACAGAGAAAAGAAGAAGAGACAGAGGGCAGTGATGGTAGGAAGAGAGAGGAGAGGAGAGACGACAGGAGAGGAGGAACATAGGGAACACAGAAAGGGAAGGTTGTGGAGAGAGGATGAAGTGAGAGAGAAGTGAAAAGAAGGGAAAGATTGGGGAAATAAGGAAGCGAGAGAAGAGACACAAGAAGAAGAAGAAAAGAAAGGAGGAGAGGAGGAGGAAAGGCAGAAAGGGGGGGTGAGGGATGAGGGGAGTGGGGGACATCCCTTCCTCTCGTCCATCTGGCAGTGAGTCTGGAGCTCCAGTGCTGTGCAGTACCATCAGGCAGCAGGCCAACAGCCATCAGCAGGACAAGGGCAAGGAGACAGGACAGGAGAGAGAGGGAGAGGGGGAGAGAGGGGGGGAGAGAGAGAGAGAGAGAGAGAGAGAGAGAGAGAGAGAGAGAGAGAGAGAGAGAGAGAGAGAGAGAGAGAGAGAGAGAGAAATAGAGAGATACTAAGAGAGAGAAAGGTAGTCAGAAGGAAGGAGGAAGGGATGAAGTGATAAAGAGAATGAGAGGACAAGAAAGAGAGAGAGAGAGAGAGGAGAGGGGGCATGGAGTGTAGACATGAGGGGAGGGGAGGGGAGAGAGAGATGGAAAACAGAGAAAACATGAAAGAAAAGGAGGCAGAGGGACAGCAAGGAGAGAAGGGAGCAGAGGAGAAAGCAGAATACAGACATAACATGAAGGAAAATAGGATGTGGATGCAGAGAACTAATGAAGTAATAAAGGATGTAGATACAGTGAAATAATGACGAGAGTTGAGAAGGGTTTACAAAGCCAGGAAAAGATGAGGACATGGTCATTTACTGTAATGGAGGTGGCAAAGAGGTATGGTGTCAAGCATGGCGACCTCATGCATACTGTGTGGAGGCAATCCACAATACATACT
>NC_085858.1:36341016-36346016 GCF_034702125.1 Engraulis encrasicolus | reverse complement strand
AACCCACCCAGGCACGCACGCACGCATGCACACACACGCATGCACACACACACACAGACAAACACACAGAGTATTTTCTACCTTTCTTTTCATGTTCTTGTTCCTATCTCTTCCCTTCTCCTTTATTTTCTCTCATTCTCACACTCACTCGTTCCAGGTCTCTAAATGCCTTTTTTCACATGACTCACTCCATCCCGCTGCCTTGCTCACAGTAGTACTGTACAATGGGCCTTTCTAGAGTGACTATCTTCCAATATATCTCTGTGTGTTTCTCTCTCCTCATAAAAACATGTCACATAACTCTTTCTAAGCACACAAAGACTGTTCCAGGCCACTTCAACAAGTAGCAGCTCCATGCAAAGACGCACGCACGCACACACACATACACACACACACACACACACACACACACACACACACACACACACACACACACACACACACACACACACACGGACAAACATACACACACACACGCACAGCCCACGGGGTGCCCGCTGCAGTTTACATTAGTCGGCACAGTGCTGCTCCATCTTTTATGAGCAGTTTAGTGCACTCATGCAGTCCCAATGCTGCTCTCGCTCCACTCAGCCTACAGCTTCCCATTCAAGCGCTCCTGCTCCTCATACTCATCCACACAAGAGTGTGTTTTAGACAGCCCACAGCTTTAACGTCCAGCACTCGGACCCCGAACCACGTTTCCCGAACAGCCCAAAACCCCGAGCCCCCAGTTTTAATTTTTTTTTTGGGTTTTATTTTAAGTTTGTTTAAAATTTTTTTTTTTCAAATTCCCTTTTGGGCCGGGCCCCCCTTTCTTGGTGCTTTTTTTTTTTAAGATTTCTTAGGTCATTTTACGGGGCCCTTCAACCCCTCTCCCCTTATATGTGGCCTCCCCCTTTTTTTTTGGGGGTTTTACCCCTTCCCAAAAACCCTTCCCCCCCAAAAACGGCCCCTTTTTCCCCCCCCCCCACCCCCCGGGGCCGCCCCCCCCCCCAAATACACCAGCTTTTCACCACCACCCCCCTCCTTTTTCCAAAATTAAAAAAGGGGGGGGGGGGTGGGGTTGGGGGTTTGGGGTGGTGGTTTTTTGTTGGGGTTTTGGTTTTTTGGGGGGTTGGTTTTTGTTGGTTTTTGGTTTTTGGCACTCAAGAGGGGAAAGGGGGAAAGTTTGGTTTTTGTGGGGTTTTTTTTTTGGGGGGGGTGTGTGGGGGGTTTTGGGGGGGGGGGTTTTGGTTTGGGCTGGGGTGCCCCCCCGGGGGGTTTTTTTTGGGTTTTTTTGGTCAGGGGGATGGGTGTTTTAAAAAAGGGGGGGGGGGTTAAAAAGGTAGGGGAGGGGAGGGGAAAAAAAAAACGTTTGGGGGGGCCAATCGGGTTTTTAGGGTTTTTTTTTGCATTTGGGCCCGTTTTTTGGATTGGGGGGGCCCGGGGGTGCTGGTTTTTTTTTGGGGTTTGTTTTTTTTTGGGTTTTTTGTTTTTTTTTTTGTTGTTTTGGGTGTTGTTTGTTTTTTGGTTGGTGGGGGTTTTTGGGGGGTTTGTGGTTTGGGGTTGGGGGTTTTTTTGGGTTTGGTTGGTTTGGGTTTTTTGGAAAAGGGGTTTTGATCCTTTTTTTTTGGGGGTTTTGGGGTTTTTGGGGGGGGGGTTTTTTTTTTGGGGGTTTTTTTTTTGGGGGCATTTTTAAAACACCCAAACCCCCCCCTTTTCCCCACTTTCCCGGGCCCCCCAATAAAACTTTTTAAAACCCCATACTTTTTTGGTTTGGGTTGGGGGGGGGTTTGGGGGGGGGGTTTTTTGGGGGGCCCCCCCCAAAAAAACCCTCAAACCAAAAGAAGAAGGGTTTTTTTTTTTTTTTGTCCCCTGCCCCCGGGGGTCCAAAAATCCAAAAAAACCCCAAAACAAACCCCCCAAAAACCAAAACCAAAAAAAACCCACAAAAACAACCAACCCCCTTGTTTCGGGCTTTTTGGAAAACCTTGTTTTTTTTTTGGGGCCCCCGTTTTTAATAAAAACCTAAAAAGCTGGAAAAAAAGGGGGGAAAGGGGGGGGGGGGGGGGGGGGGGGGTTTTTTTTTTTTTGGGGGTTTTTGGTTTTTGTTTGTCGGGTTTTTTGGTTTTTTTTTTAAAATTTTTTTTTGGGGGTTTTGGGGGGGGGGTTTTTTTTTGGACATTTTTCCCCCAAAAACCCCCCAAAAAATAAAAAAGTAAAGGGAAAAAAAACATGCCCCAAACCCCCACAACACAAAAAAAACCAACCCCAAACACCCCCCAAAAAAAAAACCAACACCCACACCCCACACACACACCCCAACAACACAAAAAAAACCCCCCACACACCCCCAAACAAACCCCCAAACCCCAAAAAACCAATTTAAATTTTAATTAAATTTAAAATTTTTTGGGGGTTTTAAAAATTAACAAAAACCAATCAAAACCCCCCCAAAAGGAACAAAACCCCCGGGGTTTAATTAACTTTTTTTTGCGTTTTTTTTTTTTTCCCCTTTTTAAATTTAACCCTTTTAAAAACAAAATTTAAACCAAAAGTATAAAAAACCCCCCCCCCCCCCCCCCCCCCCCCCCAAAACTCCCCCCCCCTCCCCTTCCCCCTCTCACCCCTTTTTCCTCTCCCCCCTTTTTTTCCCCCTTTTCTCCTTGGGGAAAAGGGAAAAAAAGGGGCCCCTTTTTAAAAAGCTTTTTTCTTTTAGCAAAACCTAACCCCCCCAAAAATCCCAACCCCCACGTAGCAAATTTCCCCCGCCCCTTTATCTCTGGTTTCCCCTTCCCCCCTTTTTTTTTGGTTTTTTGGGGGGTTTTTTGTTTTTTTTTTTTTTGGGGTGGGGGGGGTTGGGGCGGTGGTGTGGGCTTTTTGGGGGTGAACAAAGGGGGGCGTTTTAAAACCGCCACCAACTTGCTGTCAAAACACGCCAATTTTTAAACCCCCCTTTCAACTTTTTTTTGGGGGGTGGGGGTTTTTTTGGTGGGGGGGGGAGGGGGGGGGTGGGGGGAAAAAGGGAGGGGGGGGAAAAGGGGGGGAAAGGGGGAAGGGAGGAGGGAGGGGAAAAAAAAAAGGGGGGGGGGAAAAAAGGAAAAAAAAAGGGGGGAAGGAGGGGGAAGGGGAAAAAGGAAAAAAGGGGAGGGAGGAGGGGGGGGGGAAAGGGGGAGGGGGGAAAAAAAAAAAAAGGGGAAGGGGGGGAGAGGAGGGGGGGGGGAGGGGGAGGGGGGGGGGGGGGAAGGGGGGGGGGGGGGGAAGGGGGGGAGGGGGGGAGGGGGGGGGAAAAAAAAAAGGGGGGGGGGGTATGGGGGGGGGGGGGGGGGGGGGGGGGGGGAAGGGGGGGGGGGGGGGGGGGGGGGGGGGGGGCCCGGGGGGGGGGAAAAAAGGGGGGGGGGGGGGGGGGGAAAAAACTGGGGGGGGGGGGGAAAAAGGGGAGCGGGGGCCGGGCCCCGGGGGGAAAAGGGGGAGGGGGGGGAGGGGGGGGGGGGGGGGGGGGGGGGGGGGGGGGGGGGAAAAAGGGGTGGGGGGGGGGGGGGGGGGGGGGGGGGGGGGGGGGGGGGGGGGGGTGGGGGGGGGGGGGGGGGGGGGGGGGGGGGAAAAAAGGGGGGGGAGGGGGGGGGGGGGGCCCCCCCGGCCCCCCCCCCAAAACCCACGGGGAAGGGGGAAGTGCGAAGGAGATAGCAATAGAGTGCGATACAGCAGGAGAGGAAGAGGAAGAGGGAGAGAGAGAGGGAGAGGGAGAAAGAGAGAGAGAGGAAAAAGAGAGGAGTGATCGAGGGAGAGAGCGGAGGGAGGCCAGAGGACATAGGATGGGTGCCAACTGAGTGTGAAATGAAACAGAGAGACAAAGAAAGGAAAGGAACATTTTGAAAAATGAAAAAAGAAAGAGAGGGAGGGAAAGACGGATAGAGGAATGAGAAGACATTGAGCGTGCTGGAGAGAGAGGGAGATATAAATGGTGGGAGAAAGAAAAGCAGAACAGGGTAGAGACGGGACAGAGAGAGAGACGAGAGAATGAGAGAAATATAGAATGAGCGAGACACAAAGAAAGACAAAAGATAACAAACGTGAGTAGAGCATATAGCCCAGTGCAATGACGACGAACGGAGGCGAAAGCATGAGAGAGCTATGTTATGAATGAGAGAGAAAGGACAAGATAGAACCAAAATGAGTGTAACCCATGAGGCGAATGCCCCAATAGTCCAAAAGCTTTAGCCGCATGATGAGGGTTCCTGCTAAGAGGAGCCCTCCATGTGGTGAGGCGCTCCTCGCTAAAGGCTAATTAGCGTAGCGCGGCACTAGCAGGGACTCCATTGGAACTAAAGGGGGGGTTCATTTAGCGTAGCAGCGACTGACACTCAAGCAGCAGGGATGCTAGCTTTTAGCATCTAGAGTAATGTCACTGGCTGAGAAAGTAATGTGCTGTTATGTACAAAGCAGTAGATGGACCGCACATCGATGAGCTACATTGAAATCCATTTCATTTATCTTATCTGTTTTATTTATTTATTTGATTTTATTTAATCCGTTTTATTTATTTTATTAGAGTAAAAGGGAGTTCATCAATGTGCAGTTCATCTTTGCGTCACCTTGAACACTCCGTTTTGATCCTGCATCCGGCTAAAAAGAATGTCTGTGAGATCTGACTGTGAACCAAAACGCTGTACAAGCTTCTGCTGTGAATGTGATGCTGCAATGTCCTAATGCCAAAACAGTTGCCGACCTGAGAGTTCTTCATCAGTTAGTTGCTATGGCGATGGTTAGCGGGGTGCTCGCTGTAGCCCATGACACCCGGCTGGTGACTCACCACAGCTCTGCTAGGCTACAGACCCACAGCCTACTCCATGGAACAGCACTGCAGTTTTAAAAATCAAACTCAAACGCAACGCTTACAGCAGCACTGGAGAACTATTGAGGACACCCAGAAGAACACTGAATAACAGAGTGCTTAACGCTATCTGAACATCCGTTCACACTTTCACTTGTGGCTAAAGACCTAGTCTCATGACGCGTCT
>NC_085858.1:36313516-36323516 GCF_034702125.1 Engraulis encrasicolus | reverse complement strand
CATTTAAGACGTTTGTTTCCCAAAGTCTGCCTTTCCCAGAGTGTGTGTTCCAGTACTTTGTGGGAGGTCAGTCCAGAGAGAGCAGAGCAGGTTTAGATAAGTACGCTTTGATTTCATCCTCAGGGAGGAACTGTAACCAGAAGAAGAAAGGGAGGGAAGGAGGAGAGGAGGCAGGGAAGCAGGGAGTGGATGGGTGTTGGGGGGTCAACGAGATTCTGTGTGTGTGTGTGTGTGTGTGTGTGTGTGTGTGTGTGTGTGTGTGTGTGTGTGTGTGTGTGTGTGTGTGTGTGTGTGTGTGTGTGTGTGTGTGTGTGTGTGTGTGCGTGTGTGTCCGTGTATGCACATGCAAAGACATTGACAAAGGCATTGGCAAAGACATAGGCACATTACAATCTATCTATACGCATTGCTTCTAATTACACATAAGAAGGCTGAGAGAGAGAAAGACAGAGAAAGGAGAGAGATGAAGACAGAAAAAGACTGATGAAACCATATGTGAAAGAAAGAAAAGAAAGACAGAAAGACAGAAAGAAAGAAAGCAAGCAACAGACAGACTGATGAAACTATATGCATTAAAAGAGAAATCCAGAAGAGAGAAATCAGATTGGGGTGTGACAGCATGAGCATATGGAAGCAGCCAACACGTACTTCTTGCATCCATGTGTGAAAGCATACATCTGTGCTGCTTGGCAGTGTGCGTGCACGTGGCTGTGACAGTATTCTCAACTTAATTCTGTGCTGCATGTGTGTGTGCACGTGACATTATTTTTGACTTCACTAAGTTAGTGTGGAGGGAGGGGGGTCGACATGAACATGACTGCCCCCCCTCACCCCCACCTCCTGTCACCACGGTGAAATCTTTCAGCTAATGACAAAAACAGCAGTCAGCAGCTCTAGTTGCCGATAACAACACGGCTCATAACCACAACGCTAATTAGTTAGCAACAGAGGAGGCGCTGCATAGCAACAGCAGATCTCTGGAGCCATCATGGAAAGACTTTTTTTTTGTAAGCCAACATGGTGTGTGTGTGTGTGTGTGTGTGTGTGTGTGTGTGTGTGTGTGTGTGTGTGTGTGTGTGTGTGTGTGTGTGTGTGTGTGTGTGTGTGTGTGTGTGTGTGTGTGTGTGTGTGCGCGCGTGTGCGTGTGCGTGTGCGCGTGCGCGTGTTAATCAACTTACAGGTATCACTAGTATGAAATGCATCCTTACCATTGAGCTGCACCTATGCTGTATCAGTATTTTAGCCTGAAGATCCATCCCTCAGTCACTGCTCACCAAAACAAGTGGTACTGAATAGACCAGGGTTGTCAAACTCATTTCAGTTCACGGGCCACAGCCTACAGCCTATTCGATCTTAACCGCTTTGCGCAGATCCTATGTGATAATAACCTTACTGTCACCTTAATTGCAATGGCTATGTCTTATTCTGTTACTTAAGGCTCACGGTAGTAATGTCACAGCAATGTTGTGATGATGTAGTTTGGTATTTTCAGCAAAAAGTGAATAGGTCCGTCGGCTACGTGGGCCTTCAGTTAAAAAAGTAACAAAATATCGCAAATTTCTGCTTCGTATTGGAATCACAATGCTAGTCAATCATCTTGATGTGGATGGCAGAGGGTGTATCGGGAGCATTGAAAGTAAATGACGACCAAAAAAAGACGTTTGATCTCAATTATTAAAAACCTCAAATCCTCCAGTTAGCCTTGACTTTCTGCTCTCTTTTCTCACTTTACTCCATGGCCATAATTCAACTATGACATATAGTGAAAAGGCAAGCTTCCTCTCTCTCTCCCTCTCTCTCTCTCTCTCTCTCTCTCTCTCTCTCTCTCTCTCTCTCTCTCTCTCTCTGTAGTAGTACTAGTAGGGGCATTTATTGAGCTGCATAGATAGATAAGGATTTCTGCCGGCTAAGCATTTTGCAGCCAGAGTAAATAGCTCACTTAAACACACGTCTCAAGCACACACACACACGCACAAGACACACACTCACACAGGCACGCGCAAACACAAACACACAAACACACACACACACACACACACACACACACACGGACGACAGAGAAATAAATACAGTACTCAAACACACGCGCACACCCACACACACAGACACACACACACACACACACGGACGACACAGAGAAATAAATACAGTACTCAAACACACGCGCACACCAATACACACATACACACGCACGCACGCACACAAGCACACACACAAACACCACACACAAACGCACACACACACACACACAAAGATATATGCATTTGGAGAGAGAGGCTTTATCTTGATCCTATTTCCCTAAAGGACAGCATGAAAATCTATGGAGCACAACTGCCTCCCACCCAGAGAACAGTGTCCTTCCCCATTACACTATTGACATCCTAAGAGGACGCGCACATATACACACACACACACACACACACGCAAACATGTACGCAAGCTTGTGCAAGCACGCATGCACACACGCACACACACACACACAGTCAGTTCCATTACAGTATTGACTTCTTCAGAGGACGTACTGTATGTGTGAGGCCCTCTGTCTTACTAACAAATTTCATCATCTCACAAAATACATGCACACGTACACGTACATACATGTGCACATACATGCACACACACACACACACATTGCACATGCACACAACACTTGCACATATATAGCGTACACATGCATATGTTTAGGGCAGACTCTATGGCATGATGTGTGTGTGTGTGTGTGTGTTTGTACTCTACTCTTCCTGTGCTAATGTACTTTAAAAAACTAACCAGGGATGCAACGATACCACTTTTTGGAAAACCGATACAAGTACGAGTACATCAATGTGTGTACTTGCCGATACCGAGTACCGATACCGATACCTTTTACCTCAAAAATATAATGAAAATAAATGCATGGCCTTGTTTTTTTCCACCTGTGATATTTTTATTGTCCATTTCCATGTAGATTTAAATGTTAGTAAATGTATGAGGTGGCACTTTTTTTCCATGCTGCTTTCAAGTCCACAGAACGTGACAAGATTTTGCATTGTTTTGTGTAATAGCAGTATCGGCAAGTGCTTGACGAGTACGAGTATAATGAGCAGTATCGGGTGCAAGTACCATGTACCAGTATCGGTATCGGTGCATCCCTATAACAAACCCTACTTAGCAGCTGCACTTCCTGTGCACTTTGTATTATATGTGCTAATGATGTTGGCCATGATTATGTCCTCAATTGTAAGTCGCTTTGGTTATAAAGTGTCTGCCAATATGCAATGTAATGTAATGTAATGTCATGCAATGTAATGTTTATGCACCAAACAAGAAATTATACAAACTTACAAACCGGTTTCCCAGTCCAGACCATCAGATAAACTGACTGACCCACTGACTGTTACTACTGGCTAAGAGTAGGAATTACTGTTAAAGGACAGGGTTCAGCAAAAGGACGACACACACACACACACACACACACACACACACACACACACACACACACACACACACACACACACACACACACACACACACACACTCACTCACTCACTCACTCACTCACTCACTCACTCACTCACTCACTCACTCACTCACTCACTCACTCACTCACTCACTCACTCACTCACTCACTCACTTCTCTCTCTCTCTCTCTCACACACACACACACACACACTGTATATTACCGGCAGATGGGGAGAACAAAGACATGAATGCCTTAGCAGAGTGACAACACATCATGCATTAGTGTGGCACTTACTCACAGGAACCAAATTAAGACCATGTGCGGACACAGAGGACTGATAACGTAACGGGAGAGAGAGGGGATACAGAGAGAGACTGATAAGGAACGCAATAGAGAGACATTAAGACGGTAAGAGAGAATGTGAGTCAGTGAGTGGTTCGTGTGTGTGTGTGTGTGTGTGTGTGTGTGTGTGTGTGTGTGTGTGTGTGTGTGTGTGTGTGTGTGTGTGTGTGTGTGTGTGTGTGTGTGTGTGTGTGAGTGAGTGAGTGAGTGAGTGAGTGAGTGAGTGAGTGAGTGAGTGAGTGAGTGAGTGAGTGAGTGAGTGAGTGAATGAGTGAGTGAGTGAGAGAGAATGTGTGAGTGTGTGTGTGTGTGTGTGTGTGTGTGTGTGCGTGCATGCGTGCATGTGTGTGTGTGTGTGTGTGTGTGTGTGTGTGTGTGTGTGTGTGTGTGAATCCGTACTGGACAGGAGGCAGGGGGGGAAAAACCGCCTCCATTGTTTGATTTCCATTCGTCCACTTGTTTATCTTCCTTTCTTTCCTGTCCTTTCCCTCCCCCGCTATCTCCATGCAATCGTTTCCCCCCTACTGGAAAATGGTCACTCACATATGCACACCACACTCACATGTGCACACCACACACCACACTCCACACATTCACTCACACACACACACACACACATACACACACACACACACACACACACACACACACACACACACACACACACGTTACACACACTCACACACACACACATACAGCACACATATTCTCTCTGTCTCTCTCTCTCTCTCTCTCTCTCTCTCTCTCTCTCTCTCTCTCTCTCTCTCTCTCTCTCTCTCTCTCTCTCTCTCTCTCTCTCTCTCTCTCTCTCTCTCTCACACACACACACACACACACACACCCCTCCCTGAGTCACATGGTCAGACTTCCTCTGTCAGTAACATGGCTTATTAGAGAGACATTCGAGCCAACGCTCCTCTCTGCTCCGCTAGCTCCCCCTGTTTCCCGCCATTAGCCTAGAAAGGGTGTCATCGGCAATCACACACACACACACACACACACACACACACACACACACACACACACACACACACACACACACACACACACATAGACACACACACGCACACGCACACGCACACACACCATTCGGGTCAAATCAAAACACAAATGACTGTGAAATCCCCCACACACACACCACTTTATATCACATTCTCTTTGCGCCTCATCCAACTGAGCACTCTCACACTGAAACTGTGTGTGTGTGCGCGTGCGTGTGTGTCTGTGTGTATGTGTGTGTGTGTGTGCACGCCTGCGCGTGTGTGTCTGCATGTGCATGTGTGCGTGTTAGATGACACGAAATAAAAGATCTCTTTGTGCGTAGGAGGAAGCTAACAGGCGGCGCACGATAACATGGAGTCCAACTGAGGTAGCTACTGGGGTCCTACAGTGGAACAGTGATTGGAACTGGCCGCTATGGTAACAAGATTCCCCTTCATCTAACACTCTGCCTGTGCTATGCACTTCCTGCTTTTAAAGAGGACTTCCTTTAACCATTTAAATGCCATCCATCCTGACACCCACACACTACTCCCCTTCCTGTGTAGGCAATAATAGGGAAGACTTGACGTAGTAACTCCGGATATTGTTTCACTAAAGATGCTTAGCACAAGGTAGGTAGATGGCTTAATGCGTCCGGCTAACTTTCGCCATCGGTAAAAGGCAAGTTTGAAATCGCTCACGAAACAATGGACGTCAAAAACAAAACAGCGTCAAAGGCATGAGAGTAAAAGCATGAGGATGCAGTTTTTTCCCGCCAGAACTTGTTAAGGTGCACAACTTGACAACAAACACCTGCCACTGTGACTAGCTCCCCTGAAAAGATAAAGATTTAGTGTCATGAATGTAATGCCTGAAGTTGCTTCACCAAAAATGTATACCGGTACCTTTTGTCTTTTGCCTTTTTTAACGTCATATTTCATAGGAAGCTGTACAACATAGCCTTTCCAACAATAATAATCATGTGCCTCTGATGTTGGCTAATCCGCCACCATCTTGACTACAGAAAATTCTGCGGTAATGCTATGTATGTGTGTGGTAGGCTGCAATAGATATGCACTTGAGTATGTATTATGTATGTATATGTATGTATGTATGTGTTTATTGTTGTTTTTGTTTTTTGGCATCACGTGTATCAGTGTTGTGTGCATGTGGCAGCTATGTACTGTGTCCAAGACAAATTTCCTTCGGGACCAATACAAGAGTCTTGAAATCTTGAAACACTGGCATGTGAGTATTTCCTTTAACCCTGTGTGTCTTTGTTTGAGCGGGCCATTTGTCTGTGCAGAGGATATCCTAAAGAGACGGGATAAGAGGAATACATTAAAGAATGACAGACGCACACACACACACAAGTGTGGGCGCAAATACACACACACATACACACACATGCACATGTGTGCGCGTACACGCGTACACACGCACGTCCACACACTCACACACTCGCACTCCCACACTGGTGTAAATATATGAGGGCATGGATGCAGTTCTTATACAGAGCTGCCTTCTGAAATACTAATAAATCTGATCATCATAAGCACACGAGTGGGACCCATTTGTCATGCATGTGCAAAACCACACACACACACACACACACACACACACACACACACACACACACACACACACACACACACACACACACACACACACTATGACAGCACACCGCGTCACCACAGAGTTAATTTCTGGTTCAGGTACAGATAAGGGACACGGGTATGAGATCCCATTAAACACACTAGAGCTGGGCGGTATACCGTTATTCCACAAAGTGAAATAAAAGGCAATTCTATGTGGTGCTGTGTTAACAGGCTACAACAGTTATCTGATTCTTTGTATTTAATTATCATCCCAATTGTGTGTGCAGCATTGCTGTTAAGACTGCTTATAAGCTAAAGTAGCCTAGCTTTCAATGGGCAGACAAGATACATTGCTACATTGCTATTTGAAAGGATTTGGGGGCAAAATAGGAGCGAAACACATGGCAATATGACACAAACTACCGGACAAAATACCTTCTACGTTGGATTTGGACAATATGCACACAATGTCAAGTAAATCCGTTTGTTTTCCGTGTCTGTCTTCAGTCTGTTTCGTTTCTGTCCCACTGTTGTTTACTCGCTAGTCCAGCGGCAGCGCAGCGCAACACGCCAGATGTGTTGCCAGAACGAAATAAGCTGTTTTGGGCTGTCAAAGACAATATGCACACAATGTCAAGTAAATCCGTTTGTTTTCCGTGTCTGTCTAGAGTCTGTTTCGTTTCTGTCCCACTGTTGTTTACTCGCTAGTCCAGCGGCAGCACAACACGCCGGATGTGTTGCCAGGTGTAGAACGAAGTAAGCTGTTTTGGGCTGTCTTGAAAAAAGCCCAAAACAGCTGCTTATAATCATTTAACCCTTCTTCCTTGAAAAACCATGGCACCCTGGTCAAGATTTTAGGCTATTTTAAATATTGCATTTTCTCTAATTTGAGACTTTGTTGGATAGGGAAATATGAACTATAAATTATAGGAAATATTATTGAAATGAAAAAATGATAAAATATAAATGGAGATGAATTTAAATTCATGATTTTATCTCATTTTAACATTTAATTTCAGTCTTTTACTCAGAAAGATTAAGATTTGGGGGGAAATCGTCGCATATCACCGTGCAGAAAACAGTGATATCAATTTTCATCATGAAAACCGTGATGCAAATTTTTTCCAAAACCGCCCAGCCCTAGCGTGAACAAACATACACACAGACACACAGACACACAGACACACACACACACA
The DNA here is from genome assembly GCF_034702125.1 of Engraulis encrasicolus. NCBI lineage: Eukaryota > Metazoa > Chordata > Actinopteri > Clupeiformes > Engraulidae > Engraulis > Engraulis encrasicolus. The sequence goes on along the minus strand of NC_085858.1, from coordinate 36,315,957 downwards.
CACACACACACACACACACACACACACACACACACACACACACACACCAAGACACTTACTTATTAAAGATAAATGGAAATACCAACAATAAACTCTCTCTCTCACCCACAAACACAAACACACACACACACACACACACACACGCACACGCACACGCACACGCACACACACACACACACATACACACAGCAATGTATTCATTAAAAAAAGATAAGAGGAAATGCTCACCCAAAACACATGTACACACACACACTACAGAGGCGTACTACACTACAGTACCATACAAAGGCCAGTTTGCATGCGCACGGCGCTCCACACTACAAGACAAACAATCACAGATAATGATAACCACACAAGCACGACGCACAACCCATTTATTATAGATAAATAGGAATGCTCGCTCTCTTTCTGTCTATGTTCACATACACATACAGTACACACACACACAGTACACACACATACACAGCCACTGCAGTGCAACCATGAAAGACCCGTTTTCTTTCATGTGTTCCTTGTTTTCCTTACAGATAAGGGGCATGGGATCACACACACAAGCGTGCACACACACACACATGCACACACGCGCACACACGCGCACACACACACACACACACACACACACACACACGCGCACACACGCGCACACACACACACACACACACATGCACACACGTGCACACAGTCACACACAATTCCATTTGAGGGCTGTCTTCCATCTGTGTAGCTCTTTTCCTGCTGTCCTTGAAGACAGAGAATTGGCTCACAAAAGACTGCACTCTCTCTGGCCCTAAAAAGCCAGCTAGCCCAAGGCCACACTAGTATGTACACTACCACCAGAGAGGACAGAGAGAGAGAGAAAAGAGAGAGAGAAAGAGAGAGAGAGAGAGAGAGAGAGAGAGAGAGAGAGAGAGAGAGAGAGAGAGAGAGAGAGATTGAGAGAGAGAGAGAGAGAAAAAGATTGAGAGAGAGAGAGAGAGAGAGAGAGAGAGAGAGAGAGAGAGAGAGAGTGTGTGTGTGTGTGTGTGCGTGAGTGCGTGCGTGCATGCATGTGTTTGTAACACTAGGCTTGTTCTTCTCTCCCCCTTCGTGTCCTAGTGTGTGTGTCTCTCCTCCTCCACCAGAGAACAATAGGGCCATGGTCCTACTGGAACACCAGGAACAGTGCCCACGGCCATCACTACTGCACCACCATACACATGTAGGACACCCACCAGACAGACAGACAGACAGACAGACAGACAGACAGACAGGCAGGCAGGCAGGCAGGCAGGCAGGCAGACAGACAGACAGACAGACACACCAAAGGGCTTGCTGGCATGTGGACAGACAGACAGACGCCACCGTACACATGTAGGACACCCCCTCCACCAGCCCCCGCTAGAGCCACCATGCCTTCCCATCGGCCTGTCTAACGGTCCGTACACAGACTTGGCCAGTCTTGGCCTATTTAGTGTTTTTCTATGTCTATCTGTTTGGTTAGACTGTGTAAGTGGAGTATGTTGGTCTATCTGTCTGTCTGTCTAAGCTTAAGCTTAACCACTGGTCTGTCGAACTGTCTGCCTGTGTGTTATGTTGGTAGGTCAGTCTACATGCCTGCAAGCCCTTTGGTTTGTCTGTCTGTCTACGCCTATCCATTGGTCTGTATATTGGTAGGTCTGTCTGTCTGTCTACATGCCTGCAAGCCCTTTGGCCTGTCTGTCTATCTTTCTGTCTGTCTGTCTATGCCTATTCACTGGTCTGTATGTTGGTAGGCATGTCCGTCTACATGCGTGCAAGCCCTTTGGTCTGTGGGTCTGTCTGTCTGTCTACATGGCTGCAAGCCTTTTGGTCTCTCTGTCTGTCTGTCTGGCTGGCTGGCTTTCCATCTGTATGTCTGCGTGTCTGTCTGTGTGTCTTGTGTGTGTGTCTGTGTCTGTCTTGTGTGTGTGTGTCTGTCTGTGTATCTGCCTTTGTGCTCATGTCCATTGTGTTCCATTTGTCTGTGGTGTGGGAATGATGCATTGGCACAGACAGGAGTGTGTATAAGAACCGCTGTAGAGGGAGGGGGGAGAGTATGTGTATAAGCTACTTCTGCAAACAGGACCCGCTGTAGAAGGAGGGGTGTGGGTGTGGGTTGGGAGATGGAGTCTGCTTCTCCAGTTTCACACTATTATTTCCTTGGAGCTCAGCTGAGGCTATTTAATTTGGTTATGTAAATAATTTATGCAAAGGGGGAACTGTAATTTCTTTTCTTTTTTTTAACGGACAGATTCAAAGTAGTCGGTGTGCAAAACAAACCGGCAAAGTAGTTAGGAAGAAAATTGCACATCATGCATTTCTACCAGGTAGTCATATTGCAAAGAAGAGAATGAAAAACACAAACAATTTATGAGAGCAAATATGCATTTTAATGGCTGCGATGCATTTATGACCTCTCAAGAATAAATAAATGTGATCACTGG
>NC_085858.1:36301016-36308516 GCF_034702125.1 Engraulis encrasicolus | reverse complement strand
TCAGACTCGGAGCCAGAGCCCAACACCTTTGGCGGCAAACTACTCCAGAGGGAGGCACTAGATAAGTGCATGCATACACACACACACACACTCACACTCACACACACACACAGAGACTGGAACACAAGCACGCATGCATGCGTGCACACACACACAAACACACAAACACACACACACACACACACAGATGCAGGCACACTTACGCATGCATGAACACACACACACACAGACGCACACACAGGCACACGCACATACACACACACACACGTAGCCAACTGTATTCCACAGGGAGGTGGGAGGGGGGAAAAGAAACACTATTTTGGTTTTATTCCGTAGAGGGAAACGGGAACTGCTTTTCTCTCCCCTGTGAGTTTAATCTCTACATCTCACTCACAGAATAATCTCTCTCTCTGTCTCTCTCTGTCTCTCTCTGTCTCTCTCTGTCTCTCTCTCTCTCCTCGTCTCCTGACATAGTTGGCAGCTTGTTATTGAAAAGAAACAATGAAACACCGTGCAATCAGATCCAACGTCCCTCCACAGCTGAATGTAAACAATGGCATCTGAAGAAAGCTCCACTCTGCGAGTGTGCATGTGTGTGCTTGTGTGTACGTGTGTGTGCGTGTGTGTGCGTGTGTGTGCGTGCGTGCGCGCGCGTGCGTGCGTGCCTGCGTGCGTGTGCGAGCACGTGTGCGCGTAAGCTCTATTCAGGGTCAACACTAACTGACTACAATGCAGATGACGGTAGCTGAACTGTGTGAAGAGCTTGGAGCGAAAGAAATATGAAAGAAAAAAACCATGACACAAAAGGCCTGGAACAATTAAAAGTGTCATGCCACAAACATGAGGCAGGCTGGATGTAAATACGCCAGTCAATGGGGCTGAGCATCCATTTGTTTCTGGACTAGAATGAGCCAGTACGCAGATGCCTCATGTGAGAAACAGGAGTGAGATCACCCAAGACCTCACATCCTGGAGAGTCTGAGTGAAAAACTGTCGTTCCTTTGGCATGAAGACACGGACGGAGATAAATCCAAATCACACACAGACACGAACCCACGGTGGTGGTGGTGGGGGAAAAGGGAAAAATCTGGCAAGTTGAGCCTCGAAACATCAAGCTGGAGATGAGCATCTATCTGAAGGCAGAGGCACAGGCTCAACGCTGTCAAACCTGCAGATAACTGCAGACGCACATGCACGCACACACATGCACATGCACGCACACACACGCACACACACGTACACACGTACACACACACGCATACATGCACGCACACGCACACACAAATACACACACGTGTATACACACGCGCACGCACAAACACACACGACATACACACACACACAATATGCATACATGCACATCCAGCGCCCCCCAAATCCCCTCGACAATCATCAGATATTCCCCCCTGAAAATCAGCAACCGAAGGGAATAGAAAAAGCGGAAGTGAAATCCAAGCATGAGTCTACTGACTGATTGCAGACTGTGACACGATCAACAAACACATCACATAGACACACAAGTCACGCGAACACTGATAGGGGCTGAAGAGAAGTAAAGTGGAGAGGCCTGGCGCTCTGGCACTAACTTCACATGCTGTAAGAATCTGGCCGTAGAATCGCCATGGCTTAACAACAACAAGCATGGCTTGGCGTTCTATGGTAACAACACTGACGGATACTGAAAGTGATGGGACTCCATTTAAAAACACTCCTTGCATGTAGTCAGAATGCAAAAGCACACACACTTCAGAAATAGCACAAATGGCATTGGAGTGGAATCAGCGAGCCACTGAAATTGGGTCTAGCGATTGATAAGAAACAGAGTCTAGAGTTATGTCTTAACCAGCCTTGGCCACAGGTCACCATTGTTTAATTCAAAAAGGGTGTTGTTCTATGTTCTAACTACAAGGGATGAATATATTCTTTGGAACTTAGTAAAAAAATAGTCCTTACGTATGTAGTGACAATACAAGACACAACCTTCATGTGGCAAGGTGTGTCAGAACAACAAGTGGGACAATAAAAAGTGACAAAGAAAATAAAGAAAATGCTCTGCTTCATGTTTTATTGTTTTTTTTTACTATAAAAAGTGACTTCATCGCAGGATGACCATTACAGCTCTACTCAGACTCATCTGAAATGGGACAGATGGTCGTAGAGTGAAATCAGCGGTCCTTAAAATGGATCTACGACGTAGAGTTTTGTTTGATGAGAACCAGATTCTAGATTGTCCCATATGTCTAAACCAGCCTATATTTTACTTATAGACGACTTTGATTGTGGCGCTTTTCTCTAATGCATCTCCAGTACTTAATGCATCTCCATATGCACTTCCCCTCCCAAATCACTGGGAAAGGGTCAAGGCCTTACCATTAGACTTCCCCTCCCCAATCCTAAATCTGAGCCCAGCATCAGGAGTGATTCCACTTAAGTAAGTAAGTACGTAAGAAGGTAAAGTTAGTTAAAATAACGTTTGAATACCCGAAATAACTTCCCTTTGCAACATAATGTTGTGTATACGTAGCATCCAGGGCTATTAGCCCCTAAAGATAACAACGTGATTTGGGCCCCAAATCATAATGGCCTCTTATTGGCTGTTTATCAGTGAACGACAGGAAGTGATTACGCTCTCCTTCCTGCTCCCACAGATGACCTTTGACCCTGAGCAGTTTACTGGGCTACAGCAGAGGGTGATGAACTGTGTGTGTGCGTGTGTGTGTACACGTGTGTGTGTGTGTGTGTGTGTGTGTGTGTGTGTGTGTGTGTGTGTGTGTGTGTGTGTGTGTGTGTGTGTGTGTGTGTGTGTGCGTGTGTATGTGTGTGTGTGCGCCTGCGTGCGTGCGTGCGCGTGCCCGTGTGTGTGTGTGTGTGTGTGTGTGTGTGTGTGTGTGTGTGTGTGTGTGTGTGTGTGTGTGTGTGTGTGTGTTTGGATAAGGGGGTTCTAACAGGCAGTGCACGTGTACAACAGCTTCAAAAACAGCAATGGACCAAAGAAACAAAGTGCCTGAGTGCCTCAAAGCAACAAAGTGCCTGAGTGCCTCAAAATGTTGCCCAACAAAAAGACAAAACTCTGGGTTTCTTCAAAGGGTGCACAGATGCTCCAGAGCCCGTTTTATTTCCCCTTTTATTTGAAATGAATGTGTGCCGAATTAAAATTATTCAACTCGGTAATTAAACCAAACAAAATCTGTTTATTCAGTCTAGCTAATGCCATTGTTCTCAAATTCTCATCGTTTTCAGTTGACTTCTTCCGACTCACTCTGAGCCAAAGTCATTTTTCGCAGCAGCATAAGCATGCGTGGATGCACCAAAAGCCTGTGGGCCACGATAAAGCCCTCGAGTAGACACACGCAAGCACGAACGCACGCACACACACGCACACACAAACACACACACACACACACACACACACAAACACACACCATGTGCTTGATTCTTGAGAGAGTGTGTGTCTGTGTGAGTTTGTGTGTGTGTGTAAGTGTTTCTGAGCTTGTGTGTGTATGTAAGCGTTTCCGAGTTTTTTGTAGTTTCTGTTTGTGTGAACGCCTCTGCCGGAATGTGTGTGTGCGTGTGTGTGTGTGCGCGCGAGCGTGTGTGTGTGTGTGCGTGTGTGTGTGTGTGATTGGAGAGACACCTCAAAAACACTACATTGCCATCTCTCCCAGTGCCATCAGCCACAGCACAGAGTTCATTTTCCATGTGTTGCTATTTTATTTTCCCCAGCACCACACACACACACACACACACACACACACACACACACACACACACACACACACACACACACACAGCACCAGCCTTTAGATTTATCTCCTCCACAGGGGGTGTCGGGACTGCTGAGGTTTCAAAACAGCCAGGGGCAAGCATTAAAAAAAGTGTTTTATACCCCCGTCACAAACACACACACACACACACGCACGCAGACAGACACACACACACGCACGCAGACAGACACACACACACACACACACACACACACACACACACACACACACACTAAATGCTTTCTTTTTCATCCCCATCCCCTTCTTTTCCTCTTCTCCTCTTTTCGTTTTCCTCTTAAGGAAGGACAAGACAACAAAAGGGTTCTCATTTGTGATGGGCTAAATGGAATGGAATGGCTGGCTCCCTTGCAGCAACACGTTTGGCTTCCAATTAGCGGCTCAGATCGAGTTGAGAAAGTTTGGGCCTTATTTGTTCTAGCCATGTGGTCTTGTACTTACACTGTCAATAGAGGGGGGGGCAACACCAGCCTATTATGGGAACCACCAACACACTGTAACCAACAATTAACTTCTGACATCCTTTATGAAACATTTTGGAGAAAAAAAAACATTTTGCGAAAGAGAGAGAGAGGGGGGGAGGGAGAAAGGAAAGAAAGAGAGAGAGAGAGAGAGAGAGAGAGAGAGAGAGGAGAGAGAGAGTGAGAGAGAAGGAAAGAGAGAGAGAAAGGAAAGAAAGAGAGAGAGACAGAGAGAGAGAGAGAGAGAGAGAGAGAGAGAGAGAGAGAGAGAGAGAGAGAGAGAGAGAGAGAGAGAGAGAGAGAGAGTTAAGGCGAGAAAGACCACATTCTTTCTCCAATATAATTAGAGGAGCTACTAAGCCGCAGCCTCCCCCCAGTGTTTTTCTGGCTGTGGGATGAAGATGCTACAGTATGCTTTCACACCGCTGTGGCATCGCCACTCGCCTGTTTCCATTTAACCACTAACACATTACAGCATGTCTGACGGTGACAGTGATGTTCTCAAGGCCCCCCTCTAGAATACACTTCAATGCAGTACATGCAGGGCCGCTGACAGCTTTGGCCAGGCCCGGGACAAAATCAATTGAAAGGACCCCCGGCCCAATACATATAATGTAATGAGGACCCAATTCTGGGCGCCCTTTCTCCCTGGGGCCGGGGCAACTGACCCCTTTGCCCCCCCTTTGTCGTTTTCCCTGAGTACATGCCTCGTTATGGGAGGAAGATGGTATGCTCTAACACCGCTGCGGGTTTCGCCACTTGCATGTTTTCAATTTAACCACTAACACATTTTTGACCATGTCTGACAATGACAAGTGATGTCAGGCCCGCCCAGCATACAAAGGTTTTAATTACTGTACAGGGGAAAATGCAGGGTAGGGGGGTACCATATGGATGTCATTCTTAGTGTAATTGATATCTATAACTCATCAGTTGTTGTGTATGTATGACTCCAATTACATTACATTACACTCAGATAATGCACAGGGTATTGGTTACAGTCCCTGTAGTATGGGGTTAGGTGCCTTGCTCAACAGGCGGCTCAGCCATGGAGTGTGGAAGGGAGTTTGGGAAGGATGGGATTTGAACCTGCAACCCTATGATGGTCACATGGTCCTCTGACTGCATATGTGACAGGCTCAGTCTCCAAAGGGCTGTGTGTGTGTGTGTGTGTGTGTGTGTGTGTGTGTGTGTGTGTGTGTGTGTGTGTGTGTGTGTGTGTGTGTGTGTGTGTGTGTGTGTGTGTGTGTGTGTGTGTGTGTGTGTGTGTGTGTGTGGTGTGGATAGGGATGCACCGATCCACATTTTTTCACTTCCGATCCGATCCCGATATCTAAATCTGGATATCTGCCGATACCGATACTACTCCGATCCAATACCAAAACCACATATATTCATGGGTTTCAACTTGAGGTAGGCCCAAGTAGACCATTTGGTCAGAAAAGGGAATCAAAAGAACAGGAAACCAATTAATAAGTAAAAAGTAACAAGTAAAAAAGTAACAATCCCATCCTGAAAACGAATATGCAAGTGTTGTGATTTCAAATTAACATTAGTCTGGCTCAATGTCAGTATCAGGAAAATGCCGATACTTTGTGAAAATTCCGATCCGATCCGATCTCTGAATTATGTTGATATCTGAACCCGATACCGATACACCGATACCGATATCCCATCCCTAGAAGTTACTGTATCAGCACCTGGCCTGGGATCTGTGTATAGAGTTTTGAATGTTGGGACAATGTCAAGGTACTTGTAGTGCACTGGTAGCAAACAGTAGCAGGCTACATCCTGTGAAAGGTAACAATTCACAGGTCGCTTGTTTCCTGCTCACTACTGGCAGCAGTGAGATATGTAGTGTTCCCATGGCTGCAGTGACACCAGGGTGTTTGTGTGTGTGTGTGTGTGTGTGTGTGTGTGTGTGTGTGTGTGTGTGTGTGTGTGTGTGTGTGTGTGTGTGTGAGTTTGTGTGTGTGTGTGTTTGAGTGTGTTGTGTGCATGTGTGTGTGTGAGTTGTGTGTGTGTGTGTGTGTGTGTGTGTGTGTGTGTGTGTGTGTGTGTGGTGTGTGTGTGTGTGTGTGTGTGTGTGTGTGTGTGTGTGTGTGTGTGTGTGTGTGTGTGTGGTGTGTGTGTGTGTGTGTGTGTGTGTGTGTGTGTGTGTGTGTGGTGTGTGTGTGTGTGTGTGTGTGTGTGTGTGTGTGTGTGTGTGTGTGTGTGTGTGTGTGTGTGTGTGTGTGTGTGTGTGTGTGTGTGTGTGTGTGTCCACCATGGCTGCAGTGACACGAGGGTGTGTGTGTGTGTGTGTGTGTGTGTGTGTGTGTGTGTGTGTGTGTGTGTGTGTGTGTGTGTGTGTGTGTGTGTGTGTGTGTGTGTGTGTGTGTGTGCCTCTACTGGACTGCTGCAGCTGATTAAGGCTAAGGAAGGAAGGCGGCAGTGCAGTGGAGCCATTAGGCCCCTTCACACCCTATCAACACAGCAGTGGAGCTAGCCCTGTGATCACACACACACACACACACACACACACACACACACACACACACACACACACACACACACACACACACACACACACACACACACACACACACACACACACACACACACACACACACACAAAGTGGTCAGTAGTGAGAAGGACACAGACCAGACCATGGCACTCACACACTCACACACACACCAATTAAGGAAAAATAAAATTCAAAGGGAGCGCCAAAAAAGACCGAAAAAAACCAACGTTTTAAAAAAGGCAGAGGTGCCTGTGTGTGACATTTTCCTGTTTCTTTGTTGGGCGGCTGAGTGGCTCTCTCTTTCTTCCTTTTCTTTTCTTGTCTTTTCTTTTTTGTAGCAGCTGAAACTGCACGTGGAAGGAACGACAAGCCATCAGATCTGATCTGATTAGCCTGTAACAGAATTTCGGGTAATTAGTGCAGTAATGGGCTTTAGCTGCTTTCACGCTCCTCGCATGTTGCCGCACCACCAGAACATTAAAAAAGAAAAGAAAAGAAAAAAAATAATAAAGAGGAAAGAGGGGTAAAAAAAAGAGAGAAAAGAGAAAAAAAAGAGGGAGGTGTCTGCTTGATCAGTGGCTCGTTAGGCTCTCGGCTGCTAATATCCGCTGATATGCAATCTAGAAACGAGCTAATGAGCTCCTTACATCAGGGCTAACTGGCTGGCTGGCAGCGAGCCTAAGGCCAATTACAGCACTGCTCTGTCTTTGAAGTGCTCCACTACGTTACCTGATGCATTAATGGTGGTTG
>NC_085858.1:36291016-36293516 GCF_034702125.1 Engraulis encrasicolus | reverse complement strand
GACAGACAGACAGACAGACGGACGGACAGACAGACAGACAGTCAGGACACATCACTAACGAAGGATGAGTGTGAGACCTGTTGTCATTGTGCAGATGACTCATGTAGATGTCAAGAAGACATAACCGATACCGACTATACATCAACACATTGAATAGTTGCATCCAAAATTTGACTGAATGATGAGCGTCATCAGTATCTAGGCCCTGGCTGTGTATAGGAACGACGGTAACACTTTACTTTACGGATCGCTAATAAGGTGGTAATTTCATCTTAATTTCATAGTTATTTCATAGTAATAACTGTTTGTTTTTAGTAACAACAGCAAAATAACCATACAGTTTCCAGTGCATTGTGGTGACACCCTGATGACTCGCAGCACGGTGACACTTTGTTGACACACACACACACACACACACACACACACACACACACACACACACACACACACACACACACACACACACACACACACACACACACACACACGCACACACACACACACACACACACACACACACACACACACACACAATGCACTGGAAACTGTATGGTTATTTTGCTGTTGTTAATAAAAACAAACAGTTATTATCGTGAAATTACTATGAAATAACTATGAAATTAACACGAAATTACCACCTTATTAGCGATCCGTAAAGTAAAGTCTGACCGGAACAACAGTGCTTTTGAGCCAGCACACGTGGCTTTGAGGAACACTAGAGCTTAACCTGGGAATTGCAACCTAAAGAAAAGTATGGAAATCTTCGCCTGAGTTTGGGAACCCAAACACAGAACTAGGAGAGAGCACAAAACACATATCATTAGACAAACGGAAGCTTGTGATCTATTTACTGGTCACCCATGTCGACACCAGATGCAAAGCCAATGCTTTCAGTCAGGCTTTAGATGGTATTTTAAATAGCTTAGATCGACCTCGCCTATGAGAAAATAAACAGATGGTTCCCAGACTATACTACGTATATCTCAATTGCCAAGCTAACCGGCAGGGACAGTAACTAATTGCCAATCACTGACCAGAAAATAAATATAATCAGACAGTTTAATATTCCTCTACCCCGGTGGTGCGGGCGAGCGTTAATCAGAGGGCATTTTGCCATGTGTGAAGAAGGGTGCGTGCTGTGCCGTGCTGGGTGCAGAGGAAACACACAGGGATAATTGGCACGCTGGCATTTAACGATGCCCGCTGTCAGAGAATTCTGTCTAAATCACATATGTACACACACGTGAATACACACACACGCACTTACACACACGCACACGCACGCACACACACACACACACACACACACACACACACACACAAACACGAACATACACGAACATACACACACACAAACACTTGATGCCCACACACAGATGCCCACTGTCAGAGGATACTGACCTTATTGCTACCCTGCAAGGCAGAATGCAATAACGACTTTCAGAGTTTGGACTACAAAATGGCTTGTATTCTTTGGCTTGTAAAAGTCTTTATTGGTCATACTGGAATAAAGAAGTGCACAAACGCATCACCAGTCTTACTGTAAACCTACAAGATAATTAACTGGGAAGACTGAATTTTCACCGTTTCAATGTTAGCATAGCTACAGTACTTTGTCTTTCTTTCAAGTTCAAGTCCATTGAAATAGCACACGCCAATTCCGTAGAAGCTACTGAGAAAGAAGATTAAGTCTTTGACAGGGAAATATGAGTAACTTTGAAAATCCATTTTTCTCAATTTCAACATCTGCTCTTTTCGCTTTGCACGACAGAATATTGAAGTTTAAGATTGGTATAGCCAATCAGTATGGCCGTTTAATTTTGAAGGATTTGTTTCTGTTTCAATGTGTTTGTAATTTCTATACTTTCAACTTCAAAGTCATTGATTTGGTATTCCTACTGTAACCCTCTCCAACATATTATACTAAGATTAGTCTTATTCATGCCCTGCCGTGGCCAACCGGTGGGGCACTCGTCTGCCATGCGGCCGACCCTGGTTCAATTCCCGGCCCGGGTCCTTTGCCGACCCCTCCCCGTCTCTCTCCATTCGCTTCCTGTCTACCTCTCACACTGTCCTGTCAGTAAATAAAGTCAAAAAGACCAAAAAATAAATAAAATAATACTAAGATTAAGATTATTCTTATTCTTAAGACATAAAAGCATCTCGACTATTGTACCTGCAAGCACGCTTGAGTGGGTGAGCAGCAGAATGAAAAATGCATTTAAATACGTTTTTCCCCCCGTTCCGACGTCTGTGTAATCTGCACTTTTCCCTTAGCAGGGCAGAATAAATGGCTGCGCAGCGGCGCGGTGGCCTTGGAGCCCTGGAGTGAGTGAGTGTTCATGAGGGGGGGAGAGAGAAAAACGCAGTCTGGTAGCTTAATGCCTAACGTCTACTGCAGCAGAAGATTTATCCCCTTCTGCTGTCCATAGCCGCCTCTCAAAATTTACATTCAGCCTGTTGAGTAAATAAACTTATTTTTTAATATATTATTTACCCA
>NC_085858.1:36253516-36266016 GCF_034702125.1 Engraulis encrasicolus | reverse complement strand
TCGGCAGATATCCAAATTTAGATATCGGGATTGGATCGGAAGTGAAAAAATGTGTATATAAAGGAACAGTCCACCGTATTTCAATAATCAACGCGGTGGACTGTTACTTCTAACATAAGGCACCAAATGCGTCCGGCTGCAAAGCTGAGTCAAGCTAATATTAACGAGTTTGTGTTGCGCGTACTGCTGACTGGGGGTGCGTACGAGGCAGGTCGGGAGGAGCTCATCTCAGGTCAGAGAAGGACAATCTTTATTATTGCAACACGGTGGACTGTTCCTTTCACACCTTTGCAGGAGAGCAGAAAACCCTTGAAACGCTCGTCGGGAACCCATGCAGAAGTGAGGTGACAGTGGCTACCGTAGCTGAGCTTTGTGTGAGAAGACAGTCGGACTCTGGCAGATAGGATATGGCGGGAAAATAATACCTCCCATTAGAGAAGGCTAAAGCTGGGCTTACACTGTGCGACTTTTGCCCCGATTTTGCCCCGATTTGGCACTCGCACGACTTTTGGAGAGTCGGGCCGATTTCTTGCTCAATCGCAGGTCAATCGTGAGTATCGCATCGTGCAGTGTACATGGGGTAACGACAAGCGATTTCACCTCACGATCGTGCAATCGCAGGGTCGCAAGAAAATCAAAACGGTTTGAAATTCTGGTCGTGGCTCGTGCGTAAATCGCACAGTTAAAGCAGTGCTACGACCCGATTTGACACTTCACATGCACAAATTAATAGGGCCGTGCGATTCGCTGTTGAGCGCGACCTCATCTCCACCTCAGGTGCGCATGCTCCCTCCTCTGCAGACCGGGAAACATGCCTGTCGCGTTGTACGGTGGAAGCATTTCGCTCGCATCCGACTGTCGGCTCGTGTAGTGTGAGGACGTGAGTCGTGAGTTGTGAACTTTTAAACAGTGAAATTCCATCGTGCAGTGTGAGCAGAAGCTTAAGACCCACGAGTGAAAATATCGCACAGTGTATGCCCGGCTTTAGCTAGCACTCAGTGCTGAGAGCCTTTGGGTCTCACTGGATACACACACACGCTCAAACACACACACACACACACACACACACACACACACACACACACACACACACACACACACACACACACACCCACACACACACACACACACACACGCACGCACACGCACACGCACACGCACACGCACACAGAAGGACACATACACCCACACACACACACAAATCTCTTGTACACAAACAACACACACACACACACACACACACACACACACACACACACACACAAGGGGACACACACACACAAGGACACACACACACACGCCCGTCGCCCACACTCCACTCTCTGGACAGTTCCATTTGTCATCTCTCCTGCCGTTGGAAGACCAAAAAGGAAGGAAGAAGAAAGGACAAGCCGCGGAGGAGAGGAGAGGAGAGGGGAGGAAAAATGATTCCATTTGTCGCCTAGAGCTAAGAGTTCCTCCCCCTTCTCCTCCCACCAACCCACCCACCCACTCAGAACCAGTGAGTTTACCACCCTCCACCCCGCCCTCAGCCCGGCCTACCCTCTGCACAATTACACACCACCACCACCACCAACTTCATTTTTCATTCATGTCTGAAAGCTCTGTTATCTGCCCTGCCCTGCCCCATCCATGGAGAACAGCACCAGGAGATCTGGATCTGGTCACCTACTCAGTCAGACCACTAAACTCTGTGTGTCTCAGAGTCGTGGGTTCAATTGGTTCAACAGGTTCAAATTTAAAGCAACACAAAATAGTTGTTGTTTTTTTAACAGTTTGTTTTTTGTTCTTTCTTCTCCTTTTTTCATTCATCTCCTTACTCACGACTTGCTTTCACTCAAATCATCCAAGAACAAGTAAAGCAAACACTGAGTACAGGTGGAACAGGTGACTAAGTATTCGGGCAAGGCTACCACATCCAAGATCACCACCACCACCACTAGCATGCCGTGTCCCTTGGTCAAGCTAATCTCCCTCATTCAAGTGTTCTTCTTTAGCCAGCCTGGGAGATAGATATCGCTTCTGCAGTTTAACTCCCTGGTTCAACTCCTCCGCACACTCAGGCTTCAGTTCTAGGAGCACAGCAGGAGGTTGTGTGTGTAGTCTGTGCATATGTGTGCATGTGTGTGTGTGTATGTGGGTGTGTGTGCGCATGCGCATATGGCCAACACCATATTTTGAAAAAGTACATTCAAATGAACATTTTTGCCAAATGACATGCTTGTGTATGTGTGTGCGCTCGTGTGTGTGCATTTATGTGTGGGTTTACTTGCATGGAAGAGCGTGAGTGTGCATGCGTGGATGCGCTTGTGTGTGTGTGTGTGTGTGTGCGTGCGTACTTTGCTAATCCACATCTGTGCTCTCCTGCAACTGAAAACCAGCGCGGCCATGACAACAGCAGAAACTGGCTCGGGTCTCTCTAAATCAGCTAGATGTAATTTCTGTGCTTACGCCTGCTGTTCCGTCCACCCGTTCACAGCTATTCCTGGAAAAATGGCTAGCAGTAGTAGTAGGCAGCTGAATAAAAATGGCAGCTTTGGTTTATCATCAAGTTTATCATCCAGTGCTGAGGAGGCACCTTATACTCTGTGCTGTGCAGAATCGACCCAGATATGGTGTGTGTGTGTGAAAACGCACACCACTTTAAGGTGCACTGCATGAATTCTGGAAATAAACTACTAAAAATATTACACAGCGCACCTTAAAAAAAACACACACACACACACACAGCACTGAAAACACACGTCATTGAAAACTCCAAGCCAAGCAACGTTGGCATTGCCTCCCTCCAGAGGCCTGTTCCAAAGCCGGACAGGATGGAATGGGAAACTACAGTACCCAGTCAGTGTTGCCAAAGACTGATGATTTCCAGCCCAAAAAAATGTGCAAAACCCGCCTAGAAGCACTAAATCCCGTTCAATTTGTACTCAATTCTATTGATTTCTATGGCCATAAATCTGCTGAAAAATCCGCCAGAATGCCCTTTTTTTTACCCATTTTTAAACACAGACAGCCTAAGAAGCCCAATTGGGCGGGAAACTGCCCAATCTGGCAACACTGTACACAGTACAGGCGGTCTGGGGAAACCCAACAAGCCATACAAACAAACTCTGTGCGTCTCGGAGTGCCAGTACAGTGGCACCAGCCAGACCAGGAAGGAAGTAGTGAACCCGGTCAGCTCATCCAAGTACTGTGAATAGGCTGCGGCTTGGTAACACAGCAGCAAAACAGAAAAAGGTTCAATGGAAATCCCCATACCTATGAGCTAACCGTGGGCAATGACCAAGTTGCAGTACATTACTAAAAGGCTGTGTGTTATGTTATACTGTAGTAGAGTAGTACCATGACAGTTAACTAATCAAGGACTATCACAGCGTTCCACTGGTAGAACGGCGTGCATTATGGGGCAACAGTTCTTTTGCTACTATTGCTCAGTGACGTTTTAATTGGTATTTATTTAGTGACGTTTACAGCCTCTTCAGACTCCAATAGGAGCTTCTGGGTGTCTGGAATTGAATTTGGTCTTTTCATCCCACTGAAGTAAGAAATGTTCCTTGTGAAATATCCCTGTAGCTCCGGTGCTGTGCACTACACATGTCTTCATGTCCATATCTTCTCATCATCAACTTGGGTGGACAATAATGCCCTACAAAGGCAAAGTGCATTAACTATGTACATATTTTGCCAAAATTCAGTTTAGACTGAAAATAGTCTTCAATACACCTCCTTTATATTGTGGCAATGCCTTATGGTCCAGATGTGTCCCATTTCAGAGATATTGCAATGTCAAGATTGCATTGACGAAAATACTAAAATACTGACAACAATATCCAACCTAATAAAGGTTTTGAAGGCATTTTTCTCAGTGTCAGTGTTGGCGTAGTTACTGCACTTTGCCTTCGTAGGGCAGAATACTCGTACAGTGAGCAGGACTGAAATAGCACAAACTAGAGGAGAATATTACAAACGGGAAAGTGCCATTGCAATTACACAAAAGCAGCACAAGAATTCCTAGTAATACGCAGAATAACTACGTAATAGGGAAAAAAATAACTTGGCCAATTCAAATATATGACCATTTAAGTCAGACAAATTATTTGACCCATTTTACACACCCATCTTCCGTGGTCTCACAGAGAGCCATTTGTAGAGGTCAGCTCTGACTCCGACTCCATCTCCGGCTCCGGCTGAGGCGTGAGTGTTGTGCAAATCTCACTGGGACTGGAGTAATGTAATGCAGCCTCATCCTCGACCAGCAACATGAAGATGAAGGAGGGCTGCTTTAACACACACACACATGCGCGCGCACACACACACACAAACTGCATACGCACACACACACACACATGCGCCCGCGCCCACACACACACATATACGCGCACACACACGCACGCACATACGCACAGGCTCGCATACACACACAGGCACACAAGCATGCTCGTGCACGCACACGCACACGCACACGCACACAAGCACACGAACACGCACACACACACACATAAGGACAGGCTCACACACACACACACACACACGCACACACACACACGCACACACACAATGCCTTAACTGAAAAAGACCTCTCTCCTCCTCTCTTCTCTCTGAAGGGCCTGAGTCTGTAGTCTGTAGTCCCCTATCCAGCCCTGCACTGCTCTAAATTCCTCCTCATTAAATCAATTACGGCTGCCTGCACCACCCGGCTGGAAAATCTCAATTTCACACACAGCTCTCCTCTCCCTGTGGGACTCGCTGGCCCTATGTGTACGCCTGTCAGTGGAAGACGGAGGAAAGGAAAGGAAAGGAAAGGAAAAGGATCGGAGTGGGTGCATGGGTGTGTGTGTGTGTGTGTGTGTGTGTGTGTGTGTGTGTGTGTGTGTGTGTGTGTGTGTGTGTGTGTGTGTGTGTGTGTGTGTGTGTGTGTGTGTGTGTGTGTGTGTGTGTGTGCATGTGTGTGTGTGTATGTGTGTGAATGCGTGCGCGTGTGTGTGTTTGTGTGTGTGTGCCTGTGTGTTTATGTGTGTGTGTGTGTGTGTGTGTGTGTGTGTGTGTGTGTGTGTGTGTGTGTGTGTGTGTGTGTGTGTGTGTGTGTGTGTGTGTGTGCATGTGGGGTTTTTTTTGTTGGGGGGGGGCAAGGTGTTTAGTGCCTGCACTGTATGTCAATGGCACCTTAGCAAGGAAGAAAATGGTTTGGAATTGGGAGATGGAGGCGGGGTAGATGGGGTATGATCTGTGGGTGGATGGTGCATTCATTGTGTACAGCCTCTATGTTTGGAAGTGCAGTGTGGAGGAGAGAGAGAGGGGTGGGAGGACTTGGGCGTGTGTGGGTGGAGGGGGTGGAGGTGGATGGGGGTGACTGGGTTTTGGTGTGGGTGTTGGTGCTGCATACAGTTTGCAAAGTTGTCTTGCAAAACTGTGAAGCTCTGCTAGCGTTTTGACAGGAGGTCCAGCCAAGGAAGATGCTTTTTGAGGTGTGTGTGTGTGTGTGTGTGTGTGTGTGTGTGTGTGTGTGTGTGTGTGTGTGTGTGTGTGTGTGTGTGTGTGTGTGTGTGTGTGTGTGTGTGTGTGTGTGTGTGTGTGTGTGTGTGTGTGTAGCACTGCTATTGTAGACAGCTTTGGGGGGGGGGGTCTTTTGCTCTGAACAGGGGAGACAGGCATCAAGGAACGCCTTAGGAGTTGTTCATTCGAGGACGGCATGTGTTTTTGAAGTGTGTGTGAATGTTTGAGCGTGGTTTTGTCTTTCGATGTGTGTGCGTGTGTGAGTGCGTGTGTATGTGTGTGTGTGTGCTTCTCCAGAGCTGTTCACTGAAGGTTGGCATCTCTCGCCTGACGGTGTCGACAGTCTTGCCCGTGTCGAGAGAAGCCATCATGGGCTTTGTCTGAGGTGCTGACACTGAGCCAGTCTAAGTCGCACTAGTAGGCCTTTCCCACTGACCTGCTTTAACCCACCTACACCCCTGCTCCACCGCATTCCATGGTTCTACTTAGGGGTCTAAATCACAGCATCCATGACGATACGATCTGATATTGATTTCTTAAGGCAGCGATTCAATTAGGATTAAGAATGCTCCACAATACGTTACAATACGATTCAATTACATCGTCGGCCATAGGATCGCTGCATCGATACATATCAATTATTATTGACACCCCTAGTTCTACTGAACTCGGGCCGCTGACGGACACGTCTGTTTAGTGATGCTATGTTATGCTCTTCAGCACTGCACTTTGGGTATTTAATGTTTTTTTCGGTGTCTTTTCTTTACAGGTTTTTTGTGATGTGTTACGTGTTACGTGTTGGATGTGGCAGCAGCTTTGTGATCCAAGACAAATTTCCTGCGGTACAAATAAACAATCTTGAATTTTAAATATTGAATACATAATATTACAATATTGAGTATTCAAAACACCCAATTAATTGCAAAAAAAGGAGAAATCACAGCACACTGGTCCAATTTGATTAAATGAATGCTTGTTCTGTCGAGTAAGACGCTGCATTGCTGCTTCATCAGGTTCACTCTGCGTTTTTATCCAATTTGTCTCCTTACTTTATTTAACCCTGTTTACTTGTACAACAGCTCAATATAACTATGCTGTGATGTGCTGTGTTCCACTACAGTAGCCTAGCGTAGAATACTGTACTGTATGTCACGCCTGCTCCTCCTTGCACTTCCGATTAAATGCTAAACCACATTTCGTTGTATAAAGCATGTGTGAGGAGGACGATAATCAAATTGAATCCAATGTAATGTAATCTATTCTAATCAGGTCTGATGTAACAAAATGGACGGCTTAGGTTAGTCCACAGACCCTCTGTGCTCTGTGGAGAGTCAAAGGCGGCAGTGTGTGCTGACTCATAAGATTCTGGCTCCAACAGGCTCACACACACACGCACACGCACACACGCACACACACACACACACACACACACACACACACACACACCTCTCTCTCTCTCTGACACACACACACACAGACACACAGACACACAGACACACACACACACACACACACACACACACACACAGACACACACAGACACACACACACACACTCAGGGGGTGCGTGTGGAGAATGTGAGAAGAGCCTCTACTCTCCTGCCACTGCAGCCATGCTACATTCCTCTGCACGCCTCAAGGTTATTCAAGGTCATTCACACACAAGCTCTTCTTTATACACTCACCTGCGCTGAATATTAAACTAAAGAGGTGTGGGGATAAAATAAAAACGAATAACTTAATACAGAAAATGAAATTAATATCTGAAAAAGGTTTTAAAGGAAGGATAACATTTGGTCAATCCTGAAGAAGCCCCTTGGCTAAATATCACTGATTTAAAATTATGTATTTATGTAGTAATGAAATTAATAACTGAAATAAGGTAAAGTAAGGACAACACTGAGCAGTACTGAAGAAGCCTTTTAGGTAAATTGTAATACGTCCTCCAAGTCTAATAAAGAAGTCTGTTCGCTCACAGCTTAACACCCTCGGCTAATTATCACTGATTTAAAATTCTGTATTAATCTTCACTGAAGGTCCTTCAGGCTCCCAGACACTGGACAGGGATCTGGAATAAATCTGTGCACCCATATTGAGTCTGTTTCTCTTGATATCAACTACCAAACAGATGTGGTAACTGAAAACGAGCCACCATATGGCGTGTTCTCACACAACACATTTTGCGAACTTCACTACCAACTCCACGTTTCACAGCCACTAAACCTAATTGGAGTGCATTTCCCCAACAAGACTGACAATTAAGTTGGTTGCTTGGTTTATGGGTAATGGTAGTGATACTGCCAACAAAGCCGTTAATTTAGCTACCAACTATGATGTTGGGAAATCTATTCCACTTTACAGTAGGACTGTATGTGTTTTGCTATGGAAGCAGTATGGAGCTACAGTAGCCTGGGAACTCCAATACTGCCTTTAGTTCTACACAATCGTTTCGATCTGAAAGACAGTCTGGCGAGAATGACTCATAACGTCCAAGATCATGGGCCCTGTGTCATAATGGCCAAGCATTCCGGCCTTAACAATTTCTCTGCCCAATCAGAGAGCAGGGCAGTGTGTCATAATAGCCAAGTATTCTGCCCCCTACGGAATTTACAATAGGCAACTCCCCAGACCTAATCTCACTTGTGATTAGGTCTGGTGTTAACCAGGCAAGTATGGAGCATGGATGGGGACAAACACAACACAGCCGCACCACAGCCATTGCTCCAACCTCCAGGTGAGTATTACGCTGCTTTCAATGAATATCCTCCACCTTCTCTGTGTGTCCTGCAGAATCATCAGGCAGATTACAAAAGCACTCTTACCTCTGGGAGGTGTGGGTGCATCTTTATCACACACACACACACACACACACACGCACGCACACACACACACACACATATCACACACACACACACACACATACGCACGCACGCACACACAGTAGAGTGAGATTGGAAAGGGAGAGAGGGAGCCTCTCCAGTTTCAAGTCAATTAGGTGCTTGTTAACGACCCACCTGGCCCCCGGCTCTTCCCCACACTCACCCTCAGCATCCCTGCTGCAGCCACACTCAGCTCAGCTGCTCAGCCCCTCACCCACCTTCCCTTAGGCCAGCGCTTCCCAAACTGGGGAGTCGGCAGTGGGAGCCCTAGGAGGGTCATTTGGGTACCAGAGAAGCCCTTTTTGTTTTCGGAATCGAGATTTTATGTTAAAAATTTGTGATGTGACATTTTTGCCATATTGCCCACCACCACTATTGGTGTGACATGAAAAAGGCAGATTTTCACCCATCGCCCACCCTCCTTCCTTTAGGTTGTCATTGGCTGGCATGGCTGCCAACTCTCAACATCACTCTGGGGCCTATTTCCGAAATCACGCTTGCACGCATTACACAGTTTGCTACAGGGGGGATGAGACATGTTATTTTGCTCCTATATACATGCAAGCAAGGGGAACTCCGTAATGCCGATGCAATAGTATACTTTTATTTAATTTTAGAAAAGTAAAAAGGGCTTCCCAAATGAAGTGCAAACGTTTCGGTCACAGACAGACCATCATCAGTGCAAAAAACCTATATACTACATAACACATTACAGAGTCAATGAATGGATATGTACGGAATTAACTTGAACATCTGATGTGTTAAGATTTTCTACCAGTGACAGGTCTCATCCTTGATCAATATGGAAAAGCTCCCCTATTTTTAGGGGAGATGTGAGGCATCAAGGCAACGGCACTCTGTGCTGTCATATTAATGAAGGCTGTTAAACTCAGCGAGGCATGAGGGGAGCAGATGTAATATCAGGCAAAAAAAAAAACGAGGGAATGTGAAATCATCTTCTCGAGTCACGGAACGGTAGATGAGAAGAGAAGAGAGAAAAGTGTTAGGACGATGAAAATAACATTTCACAAAAATGACACGTACACGCGGCGCTGACCGATTCGATAAACGTCAAGGAGATGACAAGTGCATCACATCAGCACGACTGAGTGGCCTGAATCATCTCCACCAGGCCGGTTATTCTCTCTACTTGCGTAATGTGACTGATGCCATATTGAAGCTTGGGCAAGGTGGGTTACGCCACTAAAAATCAGTGGACACAGTAAAATAATGGGATGTCAGTATTTCAGAGAAAACCTACAGTCCCAGGAAAAAGTTTGTACACCCTTTGAAATGTCTTACCTTTCTGTCAAAATTGGTCATAAAACATGGTCTGACCTTCCTGGAAATCACAAGAAGGAACAACCAGAGTCTGCTTTAACTAATTCAACCCAAACATTTACAAGTTTTCATATTTTCATTGGCCATAAGATGTAAACATTCACAGGACAGCAAGGCATAAGTAAGTACACCCTTGCATTCAATAGGTTTTAACCCTAAGTTAGTCGCAATAACCTCAACCAGATGTTTCCTGTAGTTGCAGATCAGATTAACACAACAATCTGGATGTATCTTGTCTCCCTCTTCTTTAGAAAACTGCCTCTCGTCAGCAAGGTTTGTGGGATGTCTGGAGTGCATAGCTTTCTTGACTTCATGCCATATAATCTTAATTGTTTTTTGTCAGGGCTTTGACTGGGCTATTCCAGAATGTGTATTTCATTATTAGGAAGCCATTCTAAAGTCGATTTGCTTCTAAAGTATGGGTTGTTGTCACATTTCAGCACCTATCCTCTTGTGTGCTTCAACTGTGTGACAGACTACCTCACTTTTTTCTGTAAAATATCACAATAAACTTCTGAGTTCATTGTTCCACTGAAAATAGCAAACTGAAAAGGGCCCGAGGCAGCAAGGTAGCCGCATATAATGATGCTCCCGCCACCATACTCGAAGGTGGAGATGATGTTTTGGTGAAGGTGTGGTTCTCCAGTTCTCCTCCAAACATGACATTGTGTGTTCCCCTGAACAATTCAACTTTGGTTTCAACTTTGGTTTCAACGTTGGTCTACAGAATATTTTGCAGTAATTCTATGAAGCATATAAATGCTTTTTCGCAAACCTCAAAGGTGCAGCAATATTTTTTTGGACAGAAACCCCATTAATTTTAGATTGGCAGAATGAATCCCATTTTTAGCTATTCTTGGTTACATCTCCTCTTCTGAGTATGGTGGCGGGAGCATCATTATATGCGGCTACCTTGCTGCCTCAGGCCCTTGACAGTTTGCTATTATCAGTGGAACAATGAACTCAAGTTTATTGTGATATTTTACAGAAAAAAACGTGAGGAAGTCTGTCACACAGTTGAAGCACACAAGAGTATGGGTCCTGAAATATTACAACAACCCATACTTTAGAAGCAAATCGACTTTAGAATGGCTTCATAATAATGAAATACACATTCTGGAATAGTCCAGTCAATGCCCTGACAAAAAACAATTGAGATTATATGGCCTGAAGTCAAGAAAGCTATGCACTCCAGACATCCCACAAACCTTGCTGACGAGAGGCATTTTTCTAAAGAAGAGGGAGACAAGATACAAACAGATTGTTTTGTTAATCTGATCTGCAACTACAGGACAAGTCTGGTTGATGATATTGCAACTATCTGAGGGTCAAAACCTACTTAATGCAAGGGTGTACTTACTTATGCCCTGCTCTCCTGTGAATGTTATGGCCTTATGACCAATAAAAATATGATAACATGTAAATGTTTGGGTGGAATTAATTAAAGCAGACTCTGACTGTTCCTTCTTGAGATTTCCGGGATGATCAGACCATGTTTTATGATCAATTTTGACAGAAATGTAAGAAATTTCAAAGGGTGTACAAACTTTTTCCTGGGACTGTATATGAATCCTGAGAAGAGTACTAATAACACTGTGGAGAGTCAAATTACTCCAGCAGTGGAATCAAAATTCAGTGTAAAACTGCAAGTGGCCAGTGTAATTTCAACTCGACAGCTCTTCACATTTACACAATATTGAGTAGAATTACCTCTGAAAATGTTACATTAACCAGTAAGTAAAAGTAAAATTAACACTAGAGGGGACAAATGTTATCTGAAAGGGAGTTAATTTCAACTCTTTAAAGCGATTGGGTTTTACCTTTTACCTGTTCTTTCAGTTCTTTCAGCCTAACCTTAGATACAAGCTAGCAATTATCATTGAATCTTATGGGTCCAAAGAGCTGCTAGCGGGAACCATAAGATTCAATGGTATATGCTAGCTTACAGGTAAAATTTGCACTGTCAGACTCAAGGGGAGGTAGAAAATGAGCGCATTTCTAGAAATGGTACAATATCACTAAGAGTTATATTAACACTGATATTTTTACATCAGGTTTGAGTCCCATATCAGCAGAAAAACATGTGTAAGTACAGTAAGGGCCAAAACATACCAAGGCGGAACGGAACGGAACGGTCCCAGGACGAACGCGGTCTTTCTGCTTAGTTTTGACCGGCGTGTTTTTCTCTGCCTTTCACACTGACAGCGTCAGCGTGCGCGGCCAGTCCTATTCAAACCCTCCCCACAGCCAAAGCTAGCATGCTACTTTGCCATTCATTTGAATGAGACACCGTCGGTCGCCGGCGTGAAAAATACGCTCGAGTTCTATTTTCCAAATGCAGCGCGGCACGGAGCCGGCTCCCGCGCCGCTGACGCTCGACTACCGCCGGTTGGTGTGTAAGTACAGATATGTTTCAATGTATTTTCACCGACGCCGGTAAAAAACGCGGCCGTTCCGCGACGCTTTACCGCCCTGGTGTGTAAGACCCCCAAGTAGTCGTCTACAGCCTCATCCATGCCTGACATGCTCTTGAGCAAGGCACCAGACACAAACACTGTATCCTGTGTCAAACCGACTTTAAGTGTGTTAAGATCAGTGGAATCAAGAAATCAATGCACTTTAATGTGCCTAATGCTGCAGGCCTTAGTCAACATAAAG
Organism: Engraulis encrasicolus; assembly: GCF_034702125.1. Classification (NCBI taxonomy): domain Eukaryota; kingdom Metazoa; phylum Chordata; class Actinopteri; order Clupeiformes; family Engraulidae; genus Engraulis; species Engraulis encrasicolus. Next base: position 36,253,646 of record NC_085858.1, on the reverse strand, counting down.
CCAGCAATGTATCCAATAAGCCATGCTCTGATTAGTCCAGGCAAGGGAAACATGATGACACAAGTCTACTTGTCTAATTACAAATAATAAACACTGTGCGTAGGATGGCAGTATTTAGAAAAAAAGACCG
>NC_085858.1:36238516-36251016 GCF_034702125.1 Engraulis encrasicolus | reverse complement strand
ACAATGGGGAGAATGCTGCATTTCCAGTGGTGTGACGAAACAGCAACTTGGTGAGTGATGTGTTGTTAACTACGTAGCTTTTACTAGGCCTCTGCTATTTTCCAGGGCACACGTGTACTGTAAACGTCTCATCACTCTTAGCGTGACTTGGAATGACTGTTTGGACAGCACTCAAGTGGGCATGAATAGCAGAGTACTCTACAGCTCACAGGAAAAGAGGGGGTGTTAGTCACGACAGACCAGGCATAACCCAGCAGCCCCTTTCAACCTTTCTGTCCTTGACATTGACCTTGACCTAATTTTGTCGACTAAGGGGGTCATTGCCTAAAGTGTGTTTCCTGACACTTGCTAGCAAAGACAAACAAATTGACCCCAAAAATAAATAAATAAATAATAAATTCTGCTTCACAACTTCCTGGTCCATGTTAAAAATGAGACGTCATTGACCAGATGACTGCCAGGAAGAACACCCTTTCACTCTCATCTCTGCATGCCCTAATGATCACACTCAGGGCCGCTGACAGCTTTGGCCAGGCTTGGGACAAAACCATCTGAAAAGGCCCCCTCCTCAATACATAAAATGTAATGAGGTCCCAATTCTGGGGCCCTCCTTTCACTGGGCCCGGGCCAACTGATCCCTATGTGCCTTGTGTCAGCAGCGGCCGGCATTTAGAAGTGTGTGGAGCTCATCTCCACACAGGAAGGAAGCGTGGGAAGGTTTCACAAAGGAGCGAAAATATCCGCTCCGCGTTCCTGGAGTCGTTAGTAGAGTTCGGAGAGCTAGGAACGGGACAGAGGGAAGCTTTTCCTCCATATTCTATCACTGCACTAGTAAGTAAATAGGGAGCCATGAAATGTTTCAATGAGTGACAGTTCAACTACCAACCTGTAGAAATAGTGCATTGGCTCCAAATTCCTGGAGTCACTAGGAGAGCAAGGAAAGGGAGAGAGGGAAGCTTTTCTTCCACACACTATCACTGCACCAGTAAGTAAGTATGGAGAAATGACATATTCGAATGAATGACAGTTCAACAACCAACCTGCAGAAATACTGTATCTGCACCACATTCCTACTCCTCAAGGAAAGCGAGCATGAGAAAGCTGTTCATGTGAAAACATACCAAGAGGAGAAAACATCATTGTTGCTTTTGTTTCTTTACAATACAACTTTTTTTTGGAACATAACTATGAACAGACCCCCTTTCCTCAAAGCCATGGGATAGAAACCCACTGCACTGAAACTGCTCACCCTCTCGGAGCTGACGGGGGTGGAATGCACAGCTCAGCTTGTGTTACTTGATTTGTGCTTCAGCTATTGTGCAACCACCACACGCAGTACTAATGTTCTGCCTGCTGACATGCCTATCAGGGTTACCCAACAACCACTCGATTTCACCAATGGGGAATGAGTGTGATTGTGCAGAGATGAATGCACACCTACGTACCTACCTCCAGCCCCACCAGTGCTACAGTAGAATGTTGATCTACCAGAACATAAAACCGTTGCACAATACAATGGCCATGGTGAGATCAGGAGATGAGATCGAGTCTGACTGAGCAAACGAACGCAACTGTAAACTGTTGGGAACAGAGAGCGGCGCACTGAAGCCAGTGAAGCAGTGAAGCAGTCGGAGTTCACTAGAGGGGAGCTGCCTGTGTAAAACACACACACGAGCACACACACACACACACACACACACACACACACACACACACACACACACACATAACCACACACACCCACGCACATGTGCTCGCACGCACACACACACAAACACACACACACACACACATAACCACACACACCCACGCACATAAGCACGCTCGCACGCACGCACGCAGTAAAACACACACACACACACACACACACACACACACACACACACACACACACACACACACACAGACACAAACACACACGCCAGGCAACACGCAATGGATGCCTTCTCTCTTCCTATCTCTGGATGGGGTGACCACCACAGAGCAACCCGTTCGTTACAAGGGATAAAATGAAAGAGAGAGGGAAGACAGGCTTTAGAAAAAGACAAACAAACAGAGGGCAAAACTGTGTGGACAGATGGGAGACGTGCAAGAACAAGAGAAAGACAAGCCATGTATGGAGGGATGAAGAGAGGGAAGACGAAGAAAAGAAAGACAAACTGTGCACAGGGGCAGAAAAAGACAAGATTAAAGACACAAAAACTGAGAATGAGAAGGAAAAAAAGAAGTGAAGATATAAAGAGGGAGAAGAGAAAGAGTTTGGGCAGGCTGTCCTGCATTCATGCAAGCAGTGTTGCCAGATTGGGCGGTTGCCCACCCAATTCACCTTTCGCAAAAGCCACGCCCCTTAGTTATTGTTGCTACGTCCGTGAAAAACGTAGAACCAGGCACACGTTTTGGCTGCGTTTCATAGCAAATGTGTGTAGCCTACACTTCTTGTATAGGCCTACACACGCTGATTACTAGAAGCCATATTCAACTGTGGAATACAACAAATTGATGATGGCGATGTAATGTCTGTAACCAGGACATTTTGATAGTGCTTGGTGTAAACTGGGACATTGCAGCCGTCCGCCAAGACCTTTGACGGGCTTTGGGCACACTGCGCAGCTCTTGGGCAGTCACACTGGGCGTCTCTCTTCTGTTCTCTTTAATGGTTTTAGTTGACAGTTAATATCTTCATAACAAGGTGCTTCCGAACAAGCGCAGCCCCATTCAGTGTTACTTTTTTTGCTGTCACACTCGACGCATGTATCTATACACACAGACACAAACCGGGAAGGAGAGAGGGTGGGGGCTGCTCCGTGGGCTGTGCATTTGGCGCATATTAAACAACGCAACTAGTAGTTTCCCAATATTTTAATCATAATGCCGTGAATCCAATACTATAATATCATATAATATTGTCATATAATATGCATTGATTATTTGTTTAGGGTACGTTTTCTGTCAGCTAAATGCAAGGGGGAAGGGGGCTATATTAGCAAACAAGACGATTGTAAGTAGGCTTTACTGCATTACTTAGCCTGCTACTTTTAAATATGATCACCTGGAGCTAAAAGCCTCCACATGGCTTAATCCATCCCTGTTATCAGTCCGCTTGAGGTTTTTGCTTCGGGAAAGTGAAAAAACGAGGTCCTAATCTTCAGATGGTGTCGGACCGTGACGGTGCCATAGGCACACGTTTTATGTCTCCCTAAAATCGCAGGTTTTTGACTGACCCAGTAGACCTCCTTGGACGGACCTCCGACAAGTTCTACACTCCTTAGTTACCGTTGCTGAGCTCGGATTGGTTGGCGGCCGTTTGTGGGAGGGGTTTTGCAAAAGGCTAATTGAGCTGCTTAGGATAGCCGTCTGTGGGTAAAAATGGGAAAAATCGGCCATTTGGCGGGGTTTTTCTGCAGTTTTATGCCCATAGAAACCAATGCAATTTGTTGAAATTGGGTGAAATTTAGCGTCTCCAGGCGGTTTTTGAGCACCTTTTTTGATTAGATTTGATTAGACACATCTGGCAACACTGCGTGCCGGGCCTGGAATGGAGGACATTGGTGTTTTCAGAGAGGAGCTGGAGCACAACACAGCAGATGCTATCAGGGGCCTGGCCTGGGGACCCCGACTGGGGGACGCTACAACCATGGAGATCCAGCTACAGCTTACTGTGCTCTCTCTCTCTCTCTCTCTCTCTCTCTCTCTCTCTCACACACACACACACACACACACACACACACACACACACACACACACACACACACACACACACACACACACACACACACACACACACACACACACACCAAAAACGCAAATATACAAAGACACAAACACAGAGGGGAGATCCAGGATCAACCACTTTAGGGGACCTGGAACACATACACACACACACACACACACACACACACACACACGCATGCATGCACACACACACACACACACACACACACACACACACACACACACACACACACACACACACACACACACACACACACACACACACACACACACACACACACACACTGTTTTTTTTATGTAATGTCTGTTTTTTGTGCTCGCTCTCTCTCTCTCTCTCTCTCACTCTCTCTCTCACACACACACTCGGTGCTTTGCTTGCTATGTCTGGTTTTATCAGATCCGTGTGTGTCTGCAGGCCCCCAAGCTGTCTGTTTACAAGAAAGCTTTACAGAACCCGACCTAGATACACACACACACACACACGCACACACACACACGCACACAGAACGGCTTGAGGAAGCCCTCTTTGTTGCAAGAATATTCACTCAAACACACACAAGCACACACACACACACACACGAACACACACACACACACACACACACACACACACACACACACACACACACACACACACACACACACACACACACACACACACACACACACACACACACACACACACACACACACACATACTTGTGTGAAGCACAAAATCATAACAATGCAGCCAGTCTTGCTCACAAGTTGTACAACACAGAGTAGCACTATGCTGTGTACCCCATGCACAGAGGAGGAACAATTATTTCCATTCATGTACCATACATTCCCATTGATACACACACAAACACACACACATGCCTTGACTCTCTCTCTCTCTCTCTCTCTCTCTCTCTCTCTCTCTCTCTCTCTCTCTCTCTCTCTCTCTCTCTCTCTCTCTCTCTCTCTCTCTCTCTCTCTCTCTCTCTCTCACACACACACAAACACACACTAACAAACACACACACACACACTGCATGGCACAGTCAATCTGTCTCACACACAGACAAAGACATCCTCTCTCACACACGAAGCCACCCATCTGTTTGGGTACATGCCACAGTGACTGATTTCATTCGCTATTAAAAATTAAGGTGGCAGCTCTCTCTCTCTCTCTCTCTCTCTCTCTCTCTCTCTCTCTCTCTCTCTCTCTCTCTCTCTCTCTCTCTCTCTCTCTCTCTCTCTCTCTCTCTCTCTCTCTCTCTCTCTGTGTGTGTGTGTGTGTGTGTGTGTGTGTGTGTGTGTGTGTGTGTGTGTGTGTGTGTGTGTGTGTGTGTGTGTGTGTGTGTGTGTGTGTGTGTGTGTGTGTGTGTGTGTAGGCGTGCGTGTTGAAAGCGGGAGCATGTAATGTGTAAGAATGTAGCCATTGCTCATAGTTCCCATGATTGGATGATTTACGACATGTCCCACTCACAGGGATGGCATAGATACACCATTGTCCATCCCATGTCTCATAACAGCAAGCAATCACGCTATTAATTTATTTTATTCTCTTTTGAGAATAGTTTACACACACAACTGGACTAAACTACAGAAGGTTATTGTATTTGTGTGTAACTTAATGACAATAATGGTGACAATAATGCTCAATTCTATTCTACTCCATTCTGCTGCATTCTATTCTATTCCACAAGCTGTCCAAAATTGTGAAAGTTGCTGGAAAAAACATAGGACGACCCCAAAAACCACTGGACAATCTGTATATAGTAGGACTGCAGTTGAGAGAAAAACTAATGAACATTTGAACTGCTCCACTCATGGAGGCGTTACAGAGTGCACATTGCAATAAAAAAAAATGTACGAACACTCATTTAGACCCAACGCAATTTCCATACACAACAAGCAATGGACAAGCTGGACAGGTCCTGTATAATGAATAACAAGGGACTGGATCTGGTACCTGACTTGTACAGTATATGATGTGTATGCTGGGAAGGCTGGCTAGAGGGAGGGGATGTACTGTGCAGTGATGTACTTGTATGTATTTATGTTTTGAGCGATGGAATGGTTGTCCATTTATGTTTTTATATAGACTAGTCTTTCTCAACAGGGGCACTACAGCCCCCTAGGGCAGTGTTTACCAACCTTTTTTGTCTTGCCTACCCCCTAAGCCTCTTAGTTGTGCCATGAGTACCCCTTAATTCATGTCCTATATCGCTTTCTCTGTCCTGATGTGACTTAGACAGCCTGCCAAGACTCTAAATAAAACTTTTGATGGCATTTTTTGTTAAAAGTTGGCAACCATGCCAGAAGTTATCAGCATGGACTAAGGTTTCAGAATCACCTGGTTGCCAACATGGAACTTGACCTTTAGGGTCAAATTTCAAGGTCAAAAGGTCAAAAACGGTGTATTTTGTGGTTGTTCTTTTCTGGGGGCTTCATATTCATGGAATTTGTTTTTCAAATGTTGGCAACCATCCTAGCAGTTATTAGTAAGGTCTGAGGTTTCAGAATATAGTGGTTGCTAAAATCATATTTCAGATTTAAGGTGAAATTTAAAGGTAAAATCAATAAATAAATCAATAAAATGTGGAGTTCACCTGTTTATAGGGGTCTTTTTTTGTGCTGTTCTTTTTTTAAATGTTGGAAACTATGCTAGAAGTCATCAGTAGGGTCTGAAGTTACAGACTTCAGTGGTTGCCAAAGTCAGATTTATGATTTAAAGTCAGATTTGAAAATAAATGAAAAAGAAGTCAATGGCAGCTAGAGTGCTTAAATAGACTTTTGATTGTTAAGTCTTGTTAAAAGTTGGCAACCATGCTTTCAGGATGAACTAAGGTTTCAGAATCACTCTGTTGCCAACATGGAACTTGACCTTTAAAGGTCAAATTTGAAGGTCAAAAGGTCAAAAACAGTGTATTTTATGGTTATTCTCTTTTGAGGGGCTTTATATTTATGGAATTCTTTCCCCAATGTTGGCAACCATGCTAGCAGTTATCAACAAGGTCTGAAAATGCCATTTCAAATTCAAGGTGGAATTTGAAGGTATTATAGAGGTCAAACGGTCAAAATTATATATATTTTGTGATGTGCTTTCATAAAATACAAATTGTTTGCAAGAAGTATTGGAGAATTAGTACCTGGGGCATGGGGTTTTCAAATATATTGAAGAATCATGTGAATTAATGAATATACAGTATTTAGAATCCACATGGCCATTATTATTGTGGTATGAATAACAGATTGTTTCTTTATTTCAAGTCAATAATTCATTGAACTGTGTAGTGTTGCACTTACTGTTGCTGTCCTTACAAAAAGTTTATCTCATGCTGATCATGTTCCATCCCTGCAGTGTTTAAACAGCCATCTGCATTACAACCACATGCAGGTATACAGGGCAGGGCCATTTTTCAGGCAACTGCAGGCATGTGTACGACACTTGGTTCTACAACCACATGTAATCAGTTCTAAACAACTCTGTGGAACTGGAGGCTTCCTTTGCCACACAGCCACCAAGTGTTGGTCTACCACTTTCCAACCACCTGTCTCCTCAGGGCTTTCATCAACATATACCTTGTCAGACAGCAGCCATACCTTTGCCTGATGATTTGCATGTGCAAGATGCAATGCCAATGCATCACTTGTCGGTGGTAACATGTCAATTTCCCATTTGCCTTTCTGAAACAAGTCATGCCTAGCCTCTACACCAATATCACTGGTCAACAGTGAAAGCGTGGCAGACTTTTGTGTGGTGTTCATTTTGCTCTCTGTGTTTGCCAAACTAAGTGGAACAACCGATAGTTCATGCTCCAAGACCTTGTGGAGATTGACTGCCCGGCCAGCTTGTGCCGCATTGAAGAGTCTCTGCATCAGTTGTCTGTCTGCCTTGATTGTACTGCTGGCTTTCTGTTTCTGGTTCTGAACAGGAATCTCATACAGTGTTGCAAAAGTCTTAGACATCTGCCTTTTCTGGCTTGCAAAGAAATGTACAGTCTTCTCAATTAATCTGTCCTTTACGTTCTGCTTGACAAGCTCCATTCCTTTTCTTTCGGCATTCAGGAGGTCTGTGGTAATTTCATCTGTTGCAATGTCATTTTATTGTCAATGACATTAGCTTTGTAGCTGTGTCTATGGCTTCATGTGCACACTCTGAAAACACTCTAACCCGCTGAAACTGAATGTTGAGTTTGTTTACAGCATCCCAGTCCCAGTCCCCCTCCTGGTAGAGAAGTTGTCCTCTTTGTCTTCAGTTCAAATGACCAGTTCAAATGACACATTTCTGAATGTACAAGGTTGACTAGCCAGAGTTGCTCCATGATTTGCTAAATCAAGCATCTCACTATAAAGTATTGAGCTAATTATAATACAACAGTGATTTTGACAACAATTGGAATCAAAAACTTCAGGCACTACTGATGATTATTAACATGGTTGCCAGCTTTAAAAAAGAATGCCATTACAATATACCCTCACAGAAAGACGAATCAGACAAATCACAAATAAGACATGTATTCATTTTACCTTCAAATGTAACCTGAAATTCAAAATTTTACCATGAGATTCTGGAATATCAGAGCTTACTGATAACTGCTAGCATGGTTGCCAACATTGGGGAAGGAATTCCATAAATATAAAGCCCCTCAAAGAGAATAACCATACAATACACAGGTTTTTAAAATAAAATACAGGTTTCTGACCTTTTGACCTTCAAATTTGACCTTAAAGGTCAAGCTCCATGATGGCAACAGGGCGATTCTGAAACCTTAGTCCATCCTGATTACTTACAGTATGGTTGACAACTTTTAACAAGAATTAACAATCAAAAGTCTATGTAAGCATTCTAGCTGCCGTTGACTGGTCTACAAAGATACCCGCTTCTTTTTTATTTATTTATTTTCAAATCTGACTTTAAATCACAAATATGACTTTGGCAACCATTGAAGTCTGTAACTTCAGACCCTACTGATGACTTCTAGCATAGTTTCCAACATTAAAAAAAAGAACAGCACATAAAAAGACCCCCATAAACAGGCGAACTCCACATTTTATTGATTTATTTATCAATTTTACCTTTAAATTTCACCTTAACTTTGAAATATGATTTAAGGAACCACTATATTTTGAAACCTCAGACCTTACTAATACCTGCTAGCATGGTTGCCAACATTTGAAAAACAATTCCATGAAGCCCCCAGAAAAGAAAAAACCTCAAAATACACAATTTTTGACCCTTTGACCTTCAAATTTGACCTTAAAGATCAGGTTCCATGTTGGCAACCAGGGGATTCTGAAACCTTAGTCCATGCTGATAACTTCTGGCATGGTTGCCGACTTTTAACAAAAAATGCCATCAAAAGTTTTTTTAAGCAGTTTAGCTGCCCATGGCAGGCTGACTAACTGTTCCATACATTTGTTATAATGAGAATATTTTTCCAGGTACCCCCTGCAGTGTGCTTGCGTACCCCTAGTGGTACACGTACCCCTAGCTGAGTGGGGGCGAGTCTTAATTCCAATTGAGGGGCATTGAGGGGCATCATATTTTTCAATACTAAAGGGGTCGTTGGCAGGCTTACGATGAGGTCAAGGGGGCGTTTGTTCAAAAATGGTTGAGAACCACTGATGTGGACCAAAGACAAATTTCATGCTTGCAAATCTATTCTATTCTAGACTAGTATTGTGAATATCCTCACATGACTCTGTTCTGTCCCTTGTTCATCTCAAGGGGCATTAGCTTCCTTATTCCAGACAGAGAGTCTTGTTGAGATCTGGCTGCTTTTGAAGAGCCCCTCTCTATCTCTCTCTCTCTCTCTCTCTCTCTCTCTCTCTCTCTCTCTCTCTCTCTCTCTCTCTCTCTCTCTCTCTCTCTCTCTCTCTCTCTCTCCCACCTGCTAAACTCTTGACTCCTAGACCCCATCGTCTTCCTTCCTCTTTTGTCCGCCTGCTGTGACATCATGAATATTTGATGATATTTGAAATAGCCCACTGTGCTAGAAACTTATATCATTTCCCTCATTGTCCAACAACCATCCCCATTCACCCACCCACCCACCAACCATCTCATGGCACGCAGAGTATCGTCATTACGGGGCGATGTATAATTAATGTACAGTAAACCACAAAGCATATGACACACGCTCGGCATACTGCAAAAGGCCTCATTTCATCTTCTCGAACATGCATACTGAATAGCACTGTACAGCTCAGAACTGTGCTCCCCAGCCCCCACACGCACACTTTTATTCTTTTATCGTCTTTCATCTTCTCTTGGTTGGGCTATTATTTATTTGATTGTGTGTTATAAATATTCCACAGGCATTTCTGCACTGAAGGAAGGAGCTGCTTTGTATGTCTTTGTACTATTGCGCAGATCTATAGTGGATGAACGGCATTGTATTCTGCTGTCATGTCTACAGTATATTATATACGTGTATATATACTGTATTATATTATATGTATTATACTATATATAGTACTGGGCTACTGTATAAGATTACAAACTGTGGGTCGGGGCATGAAGGTATTCCAAGAGTGGGCCCTGAAACCGTTTAACCCATTACAATCGAATTAATAGTTGTTGCTGTGTTGCTGTTGAGAATTTATTTGAGTTGCGGTGCTTATTGAGCCAGAAGTGGGGCCCGAAAATTTGCAAAAATTTCAAGTGCGCCTCAAATTGGAAAATGTTGGGAACCCCTGTTGTGTAGGATTACAAGCTCTATTGTATTCTACTCTTTCCTTTCCAGCCTTCCATTTTTAGATGGACATAGCCTCACTCACTGCTGTCATCTCCTCCCCTGTTTCCCTGCAAGCTTCCTTCTCCATATAGCTTCTTCCTTTCTCTCTTCTTTTTTCTTTCTCTCTCTCCCTCTCTCACTCACTCTCTCACAGGCTCTCTCTCGCTCACTATCTCGCCATTCTCTTCTACTTTAGTCTTCTCCATATAGCTTCTTCCTTTCTCTCTCCCTTTCTCTCTCTCTCTCTCTCTCTCTGACAGGCACTCTCCCCCGCCATTCTCTTCTAGTCTCTCCCTCTCTCTCTCTCTCTCTCTCTCTCTCTCGCTCTGCATCTCTCTCTCTCTCTCTCCCTCTTTCTCTCTCCCTCTCTCCCTCTGCATCTCTCCATCTTTCCCTCCTCCAGGTCCAGTGAGGGTCTTGTGGTTGAAGGCTTCAGTGCCGCCACCTGCGCCTGCTGCTAAAGCGGAGACACTGCCTCTCCCCATTACCATCACACGCCATCCCGGGGGCAGTGGGCTAAGAGCAGAGTGTGTATACTGTGTGTGTGTATGTGTGTGTGTGTGTGTGTGTGTGTGTGTGTGTGTGTGTGTGTGTGTGTGTGTGTGTGTGTGTGTGTGTGTGTGTGTGTGTGTGTGTGTGTGTGTGTGTGTGTACTGTACGTGTGTGTGTGTGTGTGTTTGTACTGTACGTGTGTGTGTGTGTGTGTACTGTACGTGTGTGTGTGTGTGTGTGTGTGTGTGTGTGTGTGTGTGTGTGTGTGTGTGTGTGTGTGTGTGTGTGTGTGTGTGTGTGTGTGTGTGTGTGAGTGTCTGTGTGTCTGTGTGTGTGTGTGTCTGTGTGTGTGGATGGGGGGCTAGGCATACGTAGGGGTGTTCAGTACATACCTATATGCAGTGGGAGAGGTGGTGGTAGTGTAAGAGGGTGTTTGGAATAAGCAGCTTCATGTGAAGGTTTGGCTGAGTGAGTTGTATGGGGTGGGTGTTGGGGACGTGTCACTTGAGTGGAACTGGTGTGTTTTTGAATGTTGGGGGTGGGATTATGTTTCAGGGCTGGGCTAGCATATATTGTGGAATGGGGGGGCAGGATTTGGGGTTGTGTATAGTGTGTGTGTGTGTGTGTGCGGTAGGGGATAGGTTTGTGCTTGTGTGTGTGTGCGCGTGCGCGTGTGAGTGTGTGTGTGTGTGTGTGTGTGTGTGCACGTGTGTGTGTGTGTGTGTGCACGTGTGTGCACGTGTGTGGAATGGTGGTGGTGGTGGAGTTGTGCGTTTGAGTTTTAAAAGCGATTCCTGGAAGTCGGCACACTCTAACGACGTCATAATTCATCAGTCCGTAGAGACCTCAGGCAGTGAAGGGGTGCTTCTAATCCCCTCTCACACTCCCTCTCTCTCTCCCCCGTCTCTCTCTCTCTCTCTCTCTCTCTCTCTCTCTCTCTCTCTCTCTCTTTCTCTCTCTCCACCCCCCTCCTCCCCTTCCTCCCCATACTCCCCTCTCTCCCTCCCTCCCTTCTAGTGCACTTATCAGATGGCAATTTGTGCGAGGACATGAAAGAGCAATAAACTTTTTTAAAGACAAAAACGCACATACGCACACACACACACACGCACACGCGCACACACACACACGCGCACACACACAGAAATCAAACATGACTTCCATCACACACACACACACACACACACACACACACACACACACACACACACACACACACACACACACACACACACACACACACACAGACAAACAAGCAGACACACTCTCTCTCACACACACACACACACACACACACACACACACACACACACACACACACACACACACACACACACACACACACACACACACACACACACACACACACACAGATCACCCCCCTGGGCACAGAAACATGACTTCCAACACACACACATACACACACACACACACACACACACACCGCTGGTCAAACGCACATGGCTTTACGCACAGATATGTAGATCCCAATCGTACTCCACACAGGAACACACCCCCCTTGTTAGATTAGTCAACATACAAGTCTGGGCAGAGCCTGTAGACTGT